>NC_086003.1:27064027-27361527 GCF_030014385.1 Trichomycterus rosablanca | reverse complement strand
AATTTACAACAGTTAGATTCAAATATAGATTCCATGTTTCTTGTTATTGGCCACTGAGAATCGACTTCAAATCTATGGACTCAACTCCTGACAATAGAGTTTTTTATTTTACATTTGTATCAACCACTTTATCCTGGCCAGGTTCGCGGCGGGTCCGGTTGCACTGAGGAACAGTGCATTCTAACAGCGCTACCTGTGTGAATATATTAAGACAGTGCGCGACCCCTGCCGGCCAATCACAGCACAACATTTCCAACGATTTCTAAAGATTTATGGCAAACGGGGGGAAACAGCAGTAAACAGTATTATTTAAAACAGTGTAAGGGCTTTTAACACGAAACATTTAAAATACAACACATCATGACAAGGACAGAATCATGTCACATACTGTACAGTGCTAGCCTCTTCTACTTTCTGCTTAATTGAACATAAACATTAGAGGTCTGTTAACAAGCATGTATGAAGGTTTACAGCAACAAAGTGAAGCCAACCTTGTTAAAGGAGGATATTTGCAGGGTATTGTATGACAGGATTATTACATGAGGATTAATACACTGTGCATGGAGACAGATTAGCTATGAATTCAACCTGTACACGTATTAACTGTACTAAAACCGGTCTGAGTAATTAGGACTAAGTGTACAGAACGTGAACACAACACTGCTGTGGCTGCAGTGTAGTGTCCAGGCAGTGCGGGTCCCTTTCCATTGATGGGACGGGGCAACAACTTGTCCATACAAAGGCTAGGCTACAGTAAGTAGCTATAGCTCTATACAGTGCACCTGTATGGTAGCTGTATCTGAGAGGAGAAATAGTGAAGGACTACCTTGAGTGTATAACACTGTTACTAACTGTAATATGTAACTGTAATACACATTTGCATGTGCAGCTTATCAGACTGGGCGTGTTATGGGTGACTAATAGACTTGTGATTGTGCAATATGGTTTCTAAATGGTGTGCATTACATCAATGAAAATCACTTAACATTTGGACATGGAAAACCTTTAGATTTACATATATGTTGTGATGGCAAAATATGAAGTCAGCATTTGCACTTTAAGTAAAATTACCCCAAATTATTTAAAATGGACACGCTGTGTTGATTTGTTAGTTGTGGAGGGTTTTTTTGTTCTCATTTAAATTTTGTAACTGGGCAGATCGAGCAGGTTTGAGCCCCACACCTGCAAGAAATGAAAATGAACCCGAATTTCAGGATGCTTGACCAGGGTAGAATGATACTGTGAAAAATAAAAGGCGGTGGCCAAAATAAGAGAAATAACAACTGAAAGACACAAAAACATCTGCAGTGGATGAAACAGGGACAGAGCAAAAATAAAAACTGGTTGTCACAATATGGAAAGCTGCACAGAGAACCTGCGACAACCCAGATTAAAAAAAAAGAGAAAACCCAGATCAAGCCAGGGATAGCAATGCATGAGCGGCACCTTACTGCACCAACTGGCACACACTGCACCCAGCATGGGTCCAAACATAAGGCCTGCTCCAGAAAGAGCCATCACCCTGTCTCTGGGATAAATCTCCCTCACTCACTTTCTTAACCGCTTATCCAATTAGGGTCGCGGAGGGGTGCTGGAGCCTATCCCAGCTTTTCAATGGGTACAAGGCACACAGTAACACCCTGTTACTTATCGCAGGGCAGACACATACACACACACATTTACCTATAGGGCAATTCAGTGTCTCCAATTAACCTGACTGCATGTTTTTGGACTGTGTGAGGAAACCGGACCTCCCGGAGGAAACCCACACAGACACGGGGAGAACATGCAAACTCCACACAGAAAGGACCCGGACCGCCCCGCCTGGGGATCGAACCCAGGACCTTCTTGCTGTGAGGCGACAGTGCTACTCACTTAGCCACCGTGCCGCCCAGGATAAATCTGTATGGATGCTCCACCTGGAGCGAATTAGCGCTTAACATGGTGCAGGTGACTGTTAAAAGGAACTGACATATCAATAATCTGGGCTTCCATTCCTCCTCTGCTGGCCATATTTGGCAGGTCAGAAGGACATGATTCCATAACCAAGCCCCCTACTGATCTCCACAGCAGGTGGAGTTTTAGTTTAAATTTTTTGTTAAAATTTTTGCATTTTAACTATAATAATGAACTATGATAACCTTGCATCACACACATCGATACCACAGTAAGAAGCAACCATGCCAGAATAAAACAGACTCCATTAGTGGTTTTACCTTAACATAGAGCTCCTGATCTGTCGTCATCTTGTCTTCACCTTTAACATTAAACGTTATCCACAAAATCCAAAGTCTCAAATCACGGATCTGTAAAAATCTCTTCAAATTCTTCTTCCTCGTCTTGTCATGTTTAAAGTTGTGATAGAAAAAGGACTGCTAGTTTACTGCTAGCAAATGTTGTTACACCACACCATGTACGAGAACTTGAGGAAAAGCCTGCACATGCCTGAGTGGCGAGAAACGTAAAGACAAATGACATCAGACACAAAGCACTCCACTCCCAAACCACTCCTTCAGCAGGTATGGGGTGTTGAGCTGTTAACATTGAACTGTCCACCCTAACACAAACATGAAGGTGTTACACATGTGCTAATCATTAAAGTCGACTTGTCATTGGATGAAAGCTCACTGTCCACAATCCTGTGGTTAATCTCGACAGATTTTCACACCGATTCAGCACATAATCACACTCTGCTGCTGCCCCATGATGACTCTGTGCAGTACAGGGTGGATCAGGCTCAGAGCCACGGTACACATTTCACACCTACACCATTAACATCAGCAAACAAAAAGGTTGCTACAGAAAAAAGCATTACATCATGAACGTGACTCACTGGTGAAGAATATCGGGTGAAAATAAGCCACGTTTAGGTTTTCTCTTACCTTACTTTACTAATAAAATAGGGGAATGATTTCAGCATAAAGGTGAGCTCATTAAAATCCAGTCAATCAAGTCAGACAAGGTTGACAAATATAGTTACACAATCAGGCAGGAGTGTGATTCTGAGGGAATTAAGGTTTAATCCTGATCAAAATAACTTCACAACAGAACTTTTTATTTATTTATACAATTTAAAGGTATTTTAACTCTCTGTTTTAGTTCCTCTGTCAGTCACTGCTTAAGCTCATCGAAAAGAATCAATAAAAAAACACCAAACAATTCAGCCCCAGGTTTAAAAAATGTAATATGTTATCTGTGTGCTGTTTAGTGCTCTGGTGACACTGTGGTTTATATTATGCTAGCGCTCCACTGTTAAGATCCAGGTCGAATCTCAGCTGTGCTATCAGCTGGTTATCTACACAAGCTTGAGTAATTGGATGGATTGGCGCCTTGTCCAGTGTATTCCTGTCTTGCACCCATTCTTTCCCAGTGGAACCGGACCCACTACAACCTTGAACAGGACACAGGCCACAGATTTCTAATTTGGTCTTGTCCCAGGTGGAGTCGAGTGTCCCGTGTCTGCGTGGGTTTCCTCCGGGAACTCCATTAAAGAATTAAATTGATGAATCTGAGGGCAGTTGTAGCCTAGGGGTTAGGGTACTGGACTAGCAATCAAAAGGTTACTGGTTCAAGCCCCACCACTGCCAGGTTGTCCCTGTAGGGCCCTTGAGCAAGGCTCTTAACTCTCAAGTGCTTAGACAATATACAGTCACAGTACTGTAACATCCGCTAAATGCCAAAAATGTAAATGTAAATGAATCTTGTGTAATGAGTAACTACCTGTTCTGTCATGAATGTAACCAAAGTGTGTAAAACATGACGTTAAAATCCTAATAAATGAATTAAAATAAATGAATTTGGTCTTGTTACAGGCTGGTATTTCAAAACTAAGAATATAGGTTTAGAAATGTGCAGTTGGTAAAGCTGATGCCACACAGCAACACTGAGTCCTGGGTCCAATATCTGTCTCTGGTCACTGTCTGTATGAAGTTGCACATGTTCTCCCATTGCCTGTTCGTGTTTACATTTACATTTTCGGCATTTAGCGGATGCTTTTATCCAAAGCGACTTACAGTACAGTGACAGTATACAGTCTAGGCAATTGAGGGTTGAGGGCCTTGCTCAAAGGTCCAACAGTGGCAACCTGGCAGTGGTGGGGCTTGAACCAGCGACCTTTTGATTACTAGTCCAGTACATTAACCACTAGGCTACAACTGTGCCAAAATATGATCGTGTTCCTTTCACCTCCCAAAAACGTGCAGAAGCATCACTGCTCTAAACCGGCTGCTCCCTTGGTGTGACTGAGTGAGTAAGTGGGTGTGTAATTTTAATGGGATAGATCTGTGAGCTGTCTTGCCCAGTGCCCAGTGTTTCTGAGTAGTGCCAGATATACGCAACTTAGACCAGAATAAACTGTAAGCGTTATTAAATGAGTGAATTTTCTAATCTAACCTTTAAACCTTTTCACTTTGGGGACAGTGGTAGCCTAGTGGGTAGAGCTTTGGGCTATCAATCGGAGGACAGTTTTAAATCCAGCCTCTGATATGCAGCCACCATTGGGTCCTTAACCCAGTCTGCACCAGGGGTGCTGTACAATAGCTGACCCTGCGTTCTGACCCCAGCTTCCAAAGAAGCACATTTATATATGACAGACCAAAGGGCAAAAAGCTCAATGAGAACACTTTATTCATTTTACTTTTGAATGTAATGAGAGCGAATCACAGCTTTATGTTATTCGTTTATGCTTTTTGTTAAGCAACAGGCTAAACGTTTCAGCTGGAGGTTGGTCGACCTTTTCTCCTAAAGGGATGAACAGCAGTGGTGTTGGACGTCGGTCTGGACAGAATGTCCTGCACCTTCTGGTCGTACTTTTCCTGGTAGAGCAGACCTGTCTGGTACTCCCGCTCTTTCTCTGCTTGCTTAGCATCACGCAGCTGCTGCTGGGACAACATCTGGGCCAACAGTTCAGCCTGGTAATTCTGATTGGCCTCCCTGAGACTTGAGAATAAAGGAAAAGTAGAAATGACAAATTAGAAGTTACAAATTCATTCATTCATTTTCTTATCCGCTTATCCAATTAGGGTCGCGGTGGTCGGGGTTTGGTGCTGGAGCCTGTCCCAGCTTTTCAATGGGAGCAAGGCACACAGTAACACCCTGGATAGGATGCCAGTCCATCGCAGGGTAAAGTTACAAATTAAATATACAAAATATGTACCCTTAGGTGTTACAGGGTGGGTCGCCCCTTTGCTACTTAAGCATGAGGTGTAGCTCTGCACCTTTAAGAACACAAAAAAAACTAAAGTGCAGAAGCAAAATAGAGGAACACTGTGGCTAAAATCCACAAAGACAAGAGGGATAAGAGGTGGACAAAATAACAAAAACAAAGTAGCAAATGAAACATCCGCAGCCCACAACAGAGAAAGTGGACAGAACTGGGACAGCACAGAACTAAGAACTGGTTGTCAAAATATAACAGGTTGCTTCACACACCAAGCTACGTGTATTTACAAGTGGGTCCGCTCAGGACAAGGGCATGCCGGGTCATGCCCAGTAACATTGTTTCAGAGAAAAGGCAGGTTGTCTGACAAAAGAGCTGGCAAGTCTGTGAAGGAGAAACTGTGATATATATAAGAACCCCCTCCACCTGGTGTGAATTAACACTCACAAAACGCAGATTTTCACTTGAAAGAAACCTCTGTGCCCTCTGTGGGCCGTAACTGGCATGGAAGATGAAGCAAAATTTTGCACCTCGGTTATTCAAATCTGTGAAAAACTGGTTGTCGCAATATAACAGGCTGCTCCAGCCGTCTGTGACAACTCAGCGACACCACACCAAGCTACGTGTATTTACAGGTGGGTCCGCTCAGGAAAAAAGGGCATGCCGGGTCATGCCGTCTCTGGGGCAGCTCGCTCTCCCTGGGTGGTTCCATCATGAGGCATGAGAAACGCGATTAGGGAATTTGAGTTCCTAGAAAAAAAGAACCAGAGCCAGCCTGGTAATGTGATTTCAGAGAAAAGACAGGTTGCCAAGTCTGTGAAAAATACACCACTCCCATCTGAAGTCAATTAATGCTAACAAGACATGGATGAGTTGTCAGTTAAAAGAAACTGATGTGTCAATCATATGCGCCTCCGTGCCCCCTTTGCTGGCCATAATTGGCATGGAGGATGAAGAAAAATTCTGCAACTGATCCCAGCTGGAGACTTAAGGGTACCACAAAAAAAAAAGTATATTTTAGTACTTCAATTTCTAGCCGCTGCTGGGACGACATCTGCACCACCAGTTCAGCCTGGTATTTCTGATTGGCCTCCCTGAGACTTGAGAATAAAGGAAAAGTGGAGAACAATAAATGTATCTGATTGAGTGAAACTGATGTGTCAATCATCTGCACCTCCGTGCCCCCTTTGCCGGCCATAATTGGCATGGCAGATGAAGGAAGATTCTGCAACTGATCCCAGCTGGACACTTAAGGGTACCACAACAAAGAAGTATATTTTAGTACTTCACTTTCTAAGAATATTCATATAAGGCATTGCCACCGGTCAGCTGGGCGCCATCTAGCGTGTAGTCCATCTGTTTCTCTACATGCTTTATTAGCCCCCTTTCATGCTGTCCTTCAATGGTCAGGACCCCCACAGGTATTATTTGGGTGGTGGATCATTCTCAGCACTGCAGTGACACTGACATGGTGGTGGTGTGTTAGTGTGTGTTGTGCTGGTATGAGTGGATCAGACACAGCAGCGCTGCTGGAGTTTTTAAACACCTCACTGTCACTGCCGGACTGAGAATAGTCCACCAACCTAAAATATCCAGCCAACAGCTCCCCGTGGGTAGCGTCCTGTGACCACTGATGAAGGTCTAGAAGATGACCGACTCAAACAGCAGCAATAGATGAGCGATCGTCTCTGACTTTACATCTACAAGGTGGACCAACTAGGTAGGAGTGTCTAATAGAGTGGACAGTGAGTGGACACGGTGTTTAAAATCTCCAGCAGCGCTGCTGTGTCTGATCCACTCGTACCAGCACAACACACACTAACACACCACCACCATGTCAGTGTCACTGCAGTGCTGAGAAAGATCCACCACCCAAATAATACCTGGGAGGGTCCTGACCATTGAAGGACAGCATGAAAGGGGGCTAACAAAGTATGTAGAGAAACAGATGGACTACAGTCAGTAATTGTAGAACTACAAAGTGCTTCTATATGGTAAGTGGAGCTGATAAAATGGACAGTGAGTGTAGAAACAAGGAGGTGGTTTTAATGTTATGGCTGATCAGTGTATGTATAATAAGGTAAACAAAGACTGCAAATTCATTCACTTAAACAAGCAAAAGGGAGAAATGTTGGACCCCACACACGTCATGTTTTACAAAAGGTAATACTTAAGTGTACCGTGTTTTTTCCTGTTCATCCAGCAGCTTGTTTGCCTGGATGGTTCTATTCAGCTCGTCTCTCTCATTAGCCAGTTCATCCTGTTTCTGGGCATTCCTCTGCACTGCACACAGAAAACAAAAAAACAATGAAAATAATCACCATCATTATGTTTAAATCTTCCGAAGAACTACAGAGCACATGGGAGAATAAAACGCCCTACCTAAAAAAAGCTCTCATTTAACTTACAGCATTTAGCAGACGCTTTTATTCAAAGCAACTTCGAGCTGTGACTGAATACCGTGCAAGCAACAGTGACAGCTTGGCAGTAGTGGGGATTGAACTGGCAACCTTCTAATTACTACTCAAGTACCTTACACTGAGCCACAACTGCCCTCATATTAGGAGTTTATTTAAGTTTGTGATCAGAAGGTTGTCGATAAGCTGGAAGCCTACGCCAGCAGAAAACTGGACTGAATTAAGGCCAGTAACATTGGTGTACATGCTGTAGATCAGGGGTGCCCACACTTACACTTTTGTGGCTTGAGATCTACTATTTTAGCCGACAGGTCATCGTAATCTACTTTTAAAAAGGTTTGCCTTATCATTGTTCAAAAAAGCTTTGTAGTTTTTTTTAAAAATGCACATCAGTTCCTATATTGATGTTCAGCTTTACAGGACAAGCGAGTGAAAAATCACACTGACCTTATTCTGATGATTTACACAGTCAGGTTTATGTAGTCTGGACAGTAGCTGCTGATATCGATTCTCAAGCAGGTTTCCAAGTGTTCATCAGTAGGCGTGGACCGATATTTCGACTTCATTATTTTTATTTGGGAAAAGGCTGTTTTACACAAGTAGGTTGATCTAAAAATGCTGTCAAATATGTGGCACATTTTCTTATGTTCGGATATGTTTCCTCAGCCAGCAAGTTCCAGAATTGTCCAGCAGAGGCTCTTGACTTCAGTAGGGTTAAAATTTCTGTATGTAACATGAGATCTGAATATTCTCTGTCAGCTTCTTCCACGTATGATCGAAACAGTCGTCTCTGCAGTGTTCTTGCCCCAATTGAACTGTTTTTGTGCTTAGTTGTGCACTCATCTTCACAAACACTGCAGGTTATAAAAGGAAAAATGCAACTGGCTACTGATGAATGAAAACGTTCCATATTAGCAGTGCTTTAGGCGGGCTGAGGTGTAGCTATAGCTATAAACCGCAAATTAAAGAAACAGTGGCCACATTTCATGTCAATCACTTTGACCTGTTTGAATGAGGCGTGATCTACCAGCATGCACTGTGCGATCGACGTATTGGGAACCCCTGCTGTAGATGATGACTAGTCTCCCCAGACATAAAATGCTGATCCCCCAAAAATGATATTTATCACATTTTGCACTTAAATAAAATTAATTAAATTACACCAGCCCACTATCGCCGGGATCCAGGGTTTGAATCTCCAGCGGTGCTATCAGCAGGTCAGGTGTCTACATACAGAAATGATAGGTGCAATAGTTTGGCAGTCTGGCATCTGGGGTGTGTTGCTGGATTATGCCCAGTAATTCATGGGAAGCCTGACCCACCGTGACCCTGACCAGGATGAAGCAGTGATTTAAAATAATGAAGGAATGAATGAACATGTGACGTCTTGCTTACACTTTTCCTGGATCTGTGAGCGCCGAGTGTCCAGCACGTCTTTCATGAGTCGGTCTCTGGCGTCTTTCTCCAGGCGCTGTTGCTCTGCTCTGCGTTTCCATGTCTGCTGGAGCTCCGCCTCCATCAGCTGCTCCGTCTCCGTCTCCTGCCTCCTCTGATCCTCTAACTGCTCCTCCAGGTACTGCCGATAACGGTCCTGCTCCCCCCGCAGTTCCAGCTGTTTAACACAAACACTTCGTTTCTGTTCTGAAATGAGAACTTTTTCTGTTTCTATCTGAGCTGGATCTTCTGGCACCTGTTCCAGCTTTCACATATGTAGAGCAGTGATGATTGGACCACACTGAGATCCTTCTGCTGTGGATCTTCCCATCCAACTTCACAGGAATAATATTTAGCACAATTATAATCATGTCTTTATTCATTTATTTTGACACAATTAAATACCAGCCAGTGCAACTTTTACTCATCATGAAAGGCAAGTCTTGTTATACACTATATATCCAAAAGTATTTGGACACTTGACCATAAGCTTATTGGACATCTCATGTAAAAAACAAACGGCATTAAAATAAAGTGACCTCTGTGTAATCTTTTCATCCAACAACAGACTTCTCACAAGGCTTCTCACAAGACTTTGAAGTATGTCTGTGGGAATTTGTGCCCAATTAGTCAAAAGAGCATTTGTACAGCTGTGCACTGATGCTGGTCAAGTTCAGGTCAGAGCTGTTGAGTGGTGCTGAGGTCAGGGCTCTGTGTAGGTCTCTGGAGTTTCTTTAAACTAAGATTTTCTTCATGTCTTTGTAGAGTTTACTTTGTGCACAGGGGCACAGTCATGCTGGAACAGGACAGGGCCTTCCCTAAACTGTTAATGCATGTAATTTCCTTCATATAATTGATTTATTACACCTGTTAGCAACTGTTGTGGCTGAAACACGTCAATTTAATAATTAGAAGTGCTGTCCCAATACTTTTCTCCTTAGAGTGGCGCCTCGATTTAATGGACCTCCAGTTAACGTATTTCGGATTTAACAGACAAAATCTGGAAAACCGAACGTCCGGTCCGATTGTTTAAAATTCCCGCGAGAAGTGTACCAAGAGCAGCAGTTCAGTAATTGTCCACTAGCCGGCACACATATCTCTGTTTACATGAGCTCAGTGTGTTCCCGCCTTTTAATCGTAAGTTATTAATAAATCCTCACACTCCTTCATTAACTGTTTAAAGCTTATGAACATGTTATGAATGTCCTGTGTCAAACCCTACCTTTCTTAGAGCATCGTCCCTTCTCTCATCAGTCGTCTGTGCCAGTAGTCGCTCCAGGATGTTCATGTCGAGTGCCAGTTCTTCCTGCTGCTCCTGCGCCAGTCGTTTCATCTTCAGCCGCAGAGACAGATCCAGCTGTTTGCGTCTGTCCTCCTGGTTCTGCAGCTTCTGCAGGTGTTCTCGCTGTTCCTCCAGACGCATCATCTCTCTCTGATCTCGCTACAGAAGACACGATTATAACTACTAATTACTACTAACAATTAAAACTACTTATTTCAAAATGTGTTTTTAATAATGCCATTTAAGAATGTGTATTTATGGGCATGGATTTCTAGGTAGGGTTTGCAAAAATGCACCAAATAGATAAGTAGAATGCTCTATAGAATCAGAGCACTCTCTTTTCTATATTTTCTGTTTCTAAGCACCTTTCGCCAATATTCTCCTAATCATTTTGTATCCAGTTACCCAATTGCAATTCGCCTCTATCGACTTCCACTCGTGACTGAGAAGGGTCGCAACCGTCCAAGAGTATCAACCACATCTTTTTTTTTACCCAAATAAGGCAGGTTCATATGGGGATTCGTTTTGCGCACAGAAAGTCACGCACCGATCCCTATTATCCCCCGTCTCTGTGCAGGCGGCATCGATCAGCCAGTAGAGGTCATAATTACAGAAGTTACATGGAAACCCTGTTTAGCTGTTTTCCCACCCCTAACAGGCACACCACCAATCGTGTGTCTGTGTAGATGCCTGGCCGGCTGATACCAGAGCTGAGGTTCAAACTCTTAAACTTGAAGCTCACTGGTGGGTTAGGAGCGCCTCAGGAGATCACGTTCTTAAAGAAAGTTCTGAAATCAAGTTTTGTTTCCCCTCTTGGAGTTTGGGGTTGGCAGCTGAGACCCTGTGCCACACGTATGCTGTGCTTATTGTTAAACGATGCTTTTCAGTTCTGATGCAGTGAACTGCTTTAATGATTTAGTTATTATATGAATGATACTGCACCAGTAGCTGAGCTTCTTCTTCTTTGAGCTGCTTGGCTTGCAGCCTCTGTTTCTCTGCGGCCTCCGTCTGAGCCCGGAGGAATTCCAGCTGCTGATGGTTGTTCTCCTTCTGCCGCCGAGTCTCCAGATTATCGCGCTCAACTTTGGCCAGCCGGTCGCCCTCCCACAGCTGGGCGAACAGCATTTCTTCTTGTTCCTGTACCTGATGTTGTTGCCGTCTGGCCTGGATCTGGACGGCGCGGTCTGTGCAGACCTCGTCCTGTCTGCGGCGCGTCTGCACGGCTCGCAGCTCCACGCTCTGCTCTCTGAAATCAAAATTTATGTTAAAGACTCCAGGACACCAAACAACAATAGAAGTAATAACGTCCCAATTAAGGACAGGGCAGGGATTCTACCCGGGAGTGATATGCATACTAAAGATTTTTCATTGTTTTTTGTGACAACACATCTAACAAGTATATGCAGACATGTCTGGCGGTCAAGTACGAGTGGGATTTACACCAGTATTTGGTTGTGGTAGGGCTTGACCCAGCAATCATCTGATTATTACTGCTACCGGTACCATTTCTTTTCTAGCTTTTCTAAGTGGGAATTATGGAGCCCTTTAGGGGTCACTAACAAAAAAAAATATGTAAAGAGCAAAATCTGTAACCACGGTTTAGTAATCTGTACTGCCAGTTTATAAACTGTACCCATGGATTTGTAAATTTTACCCACAGATTTGTAACGTGTACCCCCGAATTTACAGACTGTACCCACAGATTTGTAATCTGTACCCACGGCTTTGTATCCTGTACTCACAGATTTGTAAACTGTACCCACGGATTTATAAATTGTACCCACGGATTTATAAACTGTACTCACGGATTTGTAAACTTGACCCACAGATTTGTAACGTGTACCCCCGAATTTACAAACTGTACTCACGGATCTGTAAACTGTACCCACAGATTTGTAAAATGTACCCACGAATTTATAAACTGTACCCACGAATTTATAAACTGTACCCACAGATTTGTAAAGTGTACCCTTAATTTAGCTAAACAGTGCTCATGGTTTTGTAAATCGTACCCCCTGATTTAAAACCTGTGACCTTCATAAACAGCTGGGTACAGTTTATAAATCTGTGGGTACAGTTTACAAATCCGTAGGTACAGTTTATAAATCTGTGGGTACGGATTTTGCTCATATTTTCTCATTAGTGACCCCTAAGGGTCTTCGTAGGGAATCGAGAAAGGAAAGCAAATAAAGAAATCAAGAAAGAAACATTAAAAAAAAGACGTGCTCCTCAGTACCAGGATTGAGAAACACTGCTATAGTGTTTAACATCACTGTTACTGATACTGGGATTATTTGTACCTGAAGAGCTGATCAAGTTTATCAGCAACGACCTTCTGTCTCTCGCTCTCTCTTTTCTCCTGTAGATATTTCGCTCTCTCACGCATCTTAGCTTGTCTTTCAAATACAGTCTCTTTCTTCATCTCCATTTCTCTCAGCAATTCTTTCTCTTCAGATTCTAGCATCTCACGCAGCCTGTAAACAGAGTCAGAGAAAGATGAACACAATCATAATAATACTGACCTACTGAACCATACTGAACTACAGCATGAATTTTAAATTCACTTCAATTAAAGGATGCAGAACACAGCGACCCCTATGTTCAAGATGGTTTAACAACAACAACTGCCAAATCAAGTTATGATTTAGTGCTGTCAGATCTGAGAACGTTTTGTTCATAATTTTTTAGCTCATTTACGTCACGTAAACTTATGAAAACTCTATCTGCAATTAAGCAAATTCATATTTATATATTTTTACTAGTCCTGATTTCACTCACTGTTTATTAAATCATCACTGGAGGCACCAGAAATTAATGAGCACAAGGCAGGAACACTGTCCATTACAGGGCAACACACTCATACACACAGTTAACTAATAGCCAAATGCACCTACTGTATAAGAAATGTGTTTAATATTATCCAAGATCAGTGTCACTAATGTAAAGCACATTAAAATACACAGTGATCACGCCCCCCCAGTGGAGAAAGTAAGTTATAAGCAGATCATCATGTGCGTCACATCTAAGAATTGGCATAAGATGGGCTGAACACCTGTCTCTTCGTTGATCAATGCTCATCTGATACTGCTCCATGGCCTCCTGGACTCGTCGCTCAATAGTGGCCGATACCATCTTCCTTTCAGTGTTCCTCTCCCAGTGGTTTCTCAGATCACAGTCATGCTGGTCCCTGGTCAAATCCAGAACTTTATTCCGAGCAGCTTCTTGTTTCCTCCTCTCCAGGATTAGATGATCTGAAGGTCTGGCTGATGGCTGTCTGGCTCTCTGAAATGTAATTAATGAATGAAAACCTTAAAATGAGAAACATGTACAGCAGTAACGCTACAGAAATCTTAAATGTCAAATGTCTTAAAAGAAAGTTATTTATTTATTAGGATTTTAATGTCATGTTTTACACTTTGGTTACATTCATGACAGGAACGGTAGTTACTGGTTACACAAGATTCATCAGTTCACAATTTTAATATCAAACACAGTCGTGGACGATTTTGTGTCTCCAATTCACCTCACTTGCACGTCTTTGTACTGTGGCAAGAAACCGGAGCTCCCGGAGGAAACCCATGCAGACACAGGGAGAACATGTAAACTCCACACAGAAAGGACTCATACTGCCCCACCTGGGGATTGAAACCAGGACGTTCTTGCTGTGAGGTGACAGTGCTACCCACCGAGCTAAAACACTTGGGGTGTTTTATTGTCAGTGGGGTATTAGTCTCTATTACAATAGCCCACCACCACTGAGATGAATAGCTGCCTTGTGCCCAGTGTTTCCTGGTGAAATAGCGACCCTGACCAGGATTTTAAATAAAAAATTTAGTTTTTATAAACACCAAATGAATAATCCATGCTGGTATAAAATGTATTACTTACATTGTTTTGCCATTTTCCACAAAACTCACAATAAATATAAGATTGTGAGTGAACTGTGCATTAAGTCATACATTCAGTCATAGAAAATAGAACGATTAAAAATGAGATAAAATATGAGATAATTTAAGATAGTTTAAAGCTGCAAAATGAAAAATAAAAAAATAAAAAATGATGTTTTATTAATTAGTAAAACAATCTCATATTAAAGAATATAAGAGATGAGTCAACATGTAGGATGCTTATTAATATTAATATAATTAATATAATTAATATATATTGTTGATTGATTTAAAAGATTTTTTTATTAACAATAAACTTTATTGACATGTTTATTTTCTATATTGATATATGGGCTTGATGTATGTATTTTATAAACACCAAATTCATAATCTATGCTGGTATTAAAATGTATTACTTCTATTGTTTTGACACATTTTCCAGAAAACCCACAATACAGTCACAGAAAAAAAAGAATAATTAAAAATATGAGATCATTTAAAGTTGCAAAATTAAATAAAAGGAACAAAAAAACCCCATTAAAATAATGTTTTATTCATTATTAAAATAATCTCATATTAAAGAATATTGGAGAGATGAGCCAAAGTGTAGGATGTTTATCGTATAATTAATATATATTAGATTTTTATTTTATTTTAGTTAAAATAAACTATATTGGTATTTTTATTTCTTACATTAATATATGTGCTTGATATATGTATCTTCTTCTTCTTCTTCTTTCGGCTTTTTCCCTTTTTTATGGGTCGCCACAGCGAGTCATCCTCATGATCGCTCATTGATTTGGCACAATTTTTACGCCGGATGCCCTTCCTGACACGACCCTCCCTAATTTATCCGGGCTTGGGACCGGCACTACAATGCACTAGTGCATCTAGCGGCTAGGTATCTATGGGACAATTCAGTGTTTCCAATTAACCTGCTGGCATGTTTTTGGACTGTGGGAGGAAACCGGAGTACCCGGAGGAAACCCACGCGGACACGGGGAGAACATGCAAACTCCGCACAGAAAGGACCTGGACCGCCCCACCTGGGGATTGAACCCAGGTGCTTGATATATGTATATTATAAACAAATCCATAATCTACGCTGGTATAAAAATTTATTACTTATATTGTTTTTGGCATATTTTGCAGAAAATCCACAATACAGACACAGAAAAAAAGAATAATTAGAAATGAGATAAAATATGAGATCGTTTAAAGTTGCAAAATTAAATAAAATGAACAAAAAAACTCTAAAATGATGTTTTATGTATTATTAAAATATTCTCCTATTAAAGAATAGAGGATAGATGTGCCCACGTGTAGGATGTTTATATATATATGTATATATATATATATATATATATATATATTAGTTTTTTTTTAAGTGAATTATTTCATTGTTATTGTATTTATAATAAACTATAGTGATATATATTTTGTAAGTAAATTATTTAATTGTTATTGTATTTATAATAAACTATAGTGATATTTTGTATGTGTATCTTACCAGAGCCACTGAGTGAGGTGTTGGACCAGTAAATTCTCTGTTTCTCCCACCAGACATCTTTAATCTAAAATACGATCTATTTATATATTTATATATTTATAACAGCTAATTATATTTAAGTGAATATAATTTAAAAATAATTAAATCAGCCACCGAATCAGAGAGGAGCAGGAAGTTCCTCTGTACTGTTTCTGTGTACGGAAGTGTTCTACTGTTGTCATGACAACAACTTGCGGTGACGTCACGCCGCGGCCTCCTGTTATAGTCTTTTTTTTAAAGTCTTTAAATAAATTTGATAAAATTTCTAAAATTTACAATGAATAATTATATGATAATAACACAGAAGTATCAGACTTAATAGACAATCATAAACTTGTCAGCTTTGTAGCTGTAGAATGCAAAACGTTTTAAAGCAGCTGCAATAAAAATGCTAAATTTTGAGGAACCACAATATTTAAAACTAAAAAATACAAGAACACAAGAAAATCATCCATTAAAATGTAAAGAAATGAAGCAGAAAAGACTTTAAAAAACGCTTTATGTGTATTTATTTTAACGTCATGTTTTACACTTTGGTTACATTCATGACAGAAACGGTAGTTACTCATTACACAAGATTCATCAGTTCAAGTCTTTAATATTAAACACGGACAATTTTATGTCTCCAATTCACCTCACTTGCACGTCTTTGGACTGTAGGAGAAAACCGGAGCACCCTGAAGAAACCCCTGCAGACAAGGGGAGAACATGCAAACTCCACACAGACAAAACCCAGTATGCTCCACCTGGGAATCAGAGAAACAAGTTATATTTTATCAAGTGTAACCCACATTACATACTACATTTCTTATACTGACACTTTTACCCTTTATTACATAATAAAAACAGATTTGTATTCATAACTTCAATAGCATTTAAAGAATATAGATAGAATACAGACAGACAGACAGACAGACAGACAGACAGACAGATACTTTATTGATCAATTGCAGGACTTTTTTTTTGTTACAGCAGTTCACATCAGACAAACAACTTGTTACATACAACATCCACTGACAGAGTATTAAAACAAGCTAATAAAGAACAGGAATATCTCTGTACATGTAAACATTAGAGGTTGGTGTATGGCTAGCATATAATTATAGTAGGTATTTATTTTAAATTAATATAATTTATGGAATAGTCTGATTGCAGCTGTTACTAAAAGGTGGCAGCATTTTTGTAGTAAAAATGCAGTCTGGGAAGCACAGATGAGTTTATTTTTTTTGCGTCATCAGGTTTATCTGTCTTACAAAATATCTCTTTTTTATGTAATAGTACTTTGATCAATATTCAATTGTTCTTACTACATATTACTGTTTATTATTTCAGCACTACTCCCATCCAATAAAGTGTATCTGACGCTCAGTCTGATTTAAAGAGAGCAGAATTACAGTATTAATGAGAGATTTAGATGTGTGGGGTGAATTAACACAGGCTGCCCACCGCACAGTGTTTGAGACTTTTATTTTGAAAACAGTTGAGACATTTTCATATCCTGCTTCTCACCGTGTTCGTAATAAACGCGGTAAAGTGTTGAGGACTCAGCTGTTCATGTGAGATAGTCTAGTGTAACTTCATTATTATTATTATTATTAATATTATTATTAATCTGTGGGATTATATGGAATATAATTCTGTTATAATCTCTGTGTTTATCTCCACACTGCACTTTAACTGAAGGTAAAGTAGTAAAACAGCAACATACAGATAATAAGTTTATTCACTCTGTTATACTGGAACATTATTTATTATTTATTTATTTAAACACTTTTACATCAATTATTATGTTTTCCAGTAACGTAATTAAAATAAAAAATATAATGTCTATAAAGATGCATTAAGTTGAATTTTCTAATGTTTTGTAATGAGCTTAGTTGATGTGTGTATATATATGTGTGTGTGTGTGTGTATATAATATATATATATATATATATATATATATATATATATATATAATCATGCAAATACATATAACATATATATGTATATAAGCATGTTTTTATAAATATATATATACACATAATATACATACACTGTGCATATACAGTGTATCACAAAAGTGAGTACACCCCTCACATTTCTGCAGATATTTAAGTATATCTTTTCATGGGACAACACTGACAAAATGACACTTTGACACAATGAAAAGTAGTCTGTGTGCAGCTTATATAACAGTGTAAATTTATTCTTCCCTCAAAATAACTCAATATACAGCCATTAATGTCTAAACCACCGGCAACAAAAGTGAGTACACCCCTAAGAGACTACACCCCTAAATGTCCAAATTGAGCACTGCTTGTCATTTTCCCTCCAAAATGTCATGTGACTCGTTAGTGTTACTAGGTCTCAGGTGTGCATAGGGAGCAGGTGTGTTCAATTTAGTAGTACAGCTCTCACACTCTCTCATACTGGTCACTGAAAGTTCCAACATGGCACCTCATGGCAAAGAACTCTCTGAGGATCTTAAAAGACGAATTGTTGCGCTACATGAAGATGGCCAAGGCTACAAGAAGATTGCCAACACCCTGAAACTGAGCTGCAGCACAGTGGCCAAGATCATCCAGCGTTTTAAAAGAGCAGGGTCCACTCAGAACAGACCTCGCGTTGGTCGTCCAAAGAAGCTGAGTGCACGTGCTCAGCGTCACATCCAACTGCTGTCTTTGAAAGATAGGCGCAGGAGTGCTGTCAGCATTGCTGCAGAGATTGAAAAGGTGGGGGGTCAGCCTGTCAGTGCTCAGACCATACGCCGCACACTACATCAAATTGGTCTGCATGGCTGTCACCCCAGAAGGAAGCCTCTTCTGAAGTCTCTACACAAGAAAGCCCGCAAACAGTTTGCTGAAGACATGTCAACAAAGGACATGGATTACTGGAACCATGTCCTATGGTCTGATGAGACCAAGATTCATTTGTTTGGTTCAGATGGTCTCAAGCATGTGTGGCGGCAATCAGGTGAGGAGTACAAAGATAAGTGTGTCATGCCTACAGTCAAGCATGGTGGTGCGAATGCCATGGTCTGGGGCTGCATGAGTGCAGCAGGTGTTGGGGAGTTACATTTCATTGAGGGACACATGAACTCCAATATGTACTGTGAAATACTGAAGCAGAGCATGATCCCCTCCCTCCGGAAACTGGGTCGCAGGGCAGTGTTCCAGCATGATAATGACCCCAAACACACCTCTAAGACGACCACTGCTTTATTGAAGAGGCTGAGGGTAAAGGTGATGGACTGGCCAAGCATGTCTCCAGACCTAAACCCAATAGAACATCTTTGGGGCATCCTCAAGCGGAAGGTGGAGGAGCGCAAAGTCTCGAATATCCGCCAGCTCCGTGATGTCGTCATGGAGGAGTGGAAAAGCATTCCAGTGGCAACCTGTGAAGCTCTGGTAAACTCCATGCCCAGGAGAGTTAAGGCAGTTCTGGGAAATAATGGTGGCCACACAAAATATTGACACTTCAGGAACTTTCACTAAGGGGTGTACTCACTTTTGTTGCCGGTGGTTTAGACATTAATGGCTGTATATTGAGTTATTTTGAGGGAAGAATAAATTTACACTGTTATATAAGCTGCACACAGACTACTTTTCATTGTGTCAAAGTGTCATTTTGTCAGTGTTGTCCCATGAAAAGATATACTTAAATATCTGCAGAAATGTGAGGGGTGTACTCACTTTTGTGATACACTGTATGTACAGTGTATCACAAAAGTGAGTACACCCCTCACATTTCTGCAGATATTTAAGTATATCTTTTCATGGGACAACACTGACAAAATGACACTTTGACACAATGAAAAGTAGTCTGTGTGCAGCTTATATAACAGTGTAAATTTATTCTTCCCTCAAAATAACTCAATATACAGCCATTAATGTCTAAACCACCGGCAACAAAAGTGAGTACACCCCTAAGAGACTACACCCCTAAATGTCCAAATTGAGCACTGCTTGTCATTTTCCCTCCAAAATGTCATGTGATTTGTTAGTGTTACTAGGTCTCAGGTGTGCATAGGGAGCAGGTGTGTTCAATTTAGTAGTACAGCTCTCACACTCTCTCATACTGGTCACTGAAAGTTCCAACATGGCACCTCATGGCAAAGAACTCTCTGAGGATCCTAAAAGATGAATTGTTGCGCTACATGAAGATGGCCAAGGCTACAAGAAGATTGCCAACACCCTGAAACTGAGCTGCAGCACAGTGGCCAAGATCATCCAGCGTTTTAAAAGAGCAGGGTCCACTCAGAACAGACCTCGCGTTGGTCGTCCAAAGAAGCTGAGTGCACGTGCTCAGCGTCACATCCGACTGCTGTATTTGAAAGATAGGCGCAGGAGTGCTGTCAGCATTGCTGCAGAGATTGAAAAGGTGGGGGGTCAGCCTGTCAGTGCTCAGACCATACGCCGCACACTACATCAAATTGGTCTGCATGGCTGTCACCCCAGAAGGAAACCTCTTCTGAAGTCTCTACACAAGAAAGCCCGCAAACAGTTTGCTGAAGACATGTCAACAAAGGACATGGATTACTGGAACCATGTCCTATGGTCTGATGAGACCAAGATTAATTTGTTTGGTTCAGATGGTCTCAAGCATGTGTGGCGGCAATCAGGTGAGGAGTACAAAGATAAGTGTGTCATGCCTACAGTCAAGCATGGTGGTGGGAATGCCATGGTCTGGGGCTGCATGAGTGCAGCAGGTGTTGGGGAGTTACATTTCATTGAGGGACACATGAACTCCAATATGTACTGTGAAATACTGAAGCAGAGCATGATCCCCTCCCTCCGGAAACTGGGTCGCAGGGCAGTGTTCCAGCATGATAATGACCCCAAACACACCTCTAAGACGACCACTGCTTTATTGAAGAGGCTGAGGGTAAAGGTGATGGACTGGCCAAGCATGTCTCCAGACCTAAACCCAATAGAACATCTTTGGGGCATCCTCAAGCGGAAGGTGGAGGAGCGCAAAGTCTCGAATATCCGCCAGCTCCGTGATGTCGTCATGGAGGAGTGGAAAAGCATTCCAGTGGCAACCTGTGAAGCTCTGGTAAACTCCATGCCCAGGAGAGTTAAGGCAGTTCTGGGAAATAATGGTGGCCACACAAAATATTGACACTTCAGGAACTTTCACTAAGGGGTGTACTCACTTTTGTTGCCGGTGGTTTAGACATTAATGGCTGTATATTGAGTTATTTTGAGGGAAGAATAAATTTACACTGTTATATAAGCTGCACACAGACTACTTTTCAATGTGTCAAAGTGTCATTTTGTCAGTGTTGTCCCATGAAAAGATATACTTAAATATCTGCAGAAATGTGAGGGGTGTACTCACTTTTGTGATACACTGTACATATACAGTTTATGTATGTATGTGTGTGTGTGTGTGTGTGTGTGTATATATGTATGTATATATACACACGTGTGTGTTTGTATATATGAGTATATATCAACTAGGCATAACATGAGCACTGATAGGTGAAGTGAATAACACTGATTATCTCTTCATCACGGCACCTGTTAGTGGGGGGATATATTACGCAGCAAGTGACATTTTATCCTCAAAGTTGATGTTAGAAGCAGGAAAAATGGGCGAGCGTGAGGATCTGAGCGAGTTTGACAAGGACCAAATTGTGATGGCTAGATGACTGGGTCAGAGCATCTCCAAAATTGTGGGGTGTTCCTGGTCTGCAGTGGTCAGTATCTATCAAAAGTGCTCCAAGGAAGGAACAGTGGTAAACCGGCGACAGGGTCATGGGCGGCCAAGGCTCACTGATGCACGTGGGGAGCGAAGGCTACTGTAGCTCAAACTGCTGAAGATGTTTGACCGTTCCCCACTGTGTTTCCCCATTCATGCCAGCATGAACTCCACAAGTTTGTGCAAAATCAGATGATCCATGTTCTCCCAGCATGATTTCACAACATTCCAAAGAGCATCTTGTGATGTTACTGAAACTCGAACCTTCTCTGCTCTGCAAATGCTTTATAGTTTTTAGGTCAGAGGAAAGTCTAAGTTCCAGAGCTGACGTCCCTCACTGAGTTTCAAGCCCGGCCTGTTGTGCCATGCTCACAGCCACTGAATTATATCAGATTGTTAAATGAATCATGATAATGATTAAAGGAAATTTAATTAAAACAATCTGCAAATGCTTATTTTGGTTAGCAGTGGTTTTCTTTTTGCCATCCTGTCATATACTGACTGTAGCTAAGGCCGAGTCCTTGGAGAATTGTAAGCAGACTGACCACTCCTGGGTGTCTAGAGCTTTAAGCTGACTGTTTATAAATAATCTGCTTTATTTCTGGCTAGTCTGTTAGACTCAGGAAATCGCTGTTTGCTTATTACACTAGTCCATGCACTGAATCTACTGACCTGATGCTCTGTGCCGGTTCAGATCATGGCGGTGCCGTTCGTTCAGGATTGGGATCTGGTCCAGACCCTAGGAGAGGGTGCTTATGGAGAGTAAGTATCTACTGAACACCTCTAACCTGCTTTGTGATATTTGTGATGTTTCCGTTCTTCCTTTCATCACCCCCTGCGATGCTCGTTTTTAGGGTGCGCCTGCTGGTGAACAGGAAAACCGAGGAGGCGGTGGCAGTGAAGGTGGTGGATGTGTCCAGTGCCAAGGAATGTATGGATAATGTGAAGAAAGAGGTGTGTGTGCACAAGATGCTGTCGCACCCCAACATAGTGCGCTTCTACGGGCACAGAAGCGAGGGTTCCATTCACTACATCTTCCTGGAGTACTGCAGTGGTGGAGAGCTCTTCGATAGAATCGGTGAGAGCGCTGGTCGTACCGTGATTGGTGTTTTGTGTGTTCGGTGGTATCGCTCAGTCGAACAAATCTGATCTCAGTCGAAAAAACAGATGTTTGCTTTGTGTGACAGAGCCAGATGTGGGGATGCCGGAAAAGGAGGCGCACAGGCTGTTCCAGCAGCTGATTGCAGGAGTGGTAAGTAACGGCATTTTGTTTTATTCACATTTTCAGCATTTAGCGGACGCTTTTATCCAAAACGACTTACAGTACTGTGACCGTATACTGTCTAAGCAATTGAGGGTTAAGGGCCTTGCTCAAGGGCCCAACAGTGGCAGTGGTGGGTCTTGAACCAGCAACTTTTGGATTACTAGTCCAGTACATTAACCACTAGGCTACAACTGCTTAACACTAACATTTATGTGTGGATTATGTGTGATGCCGATCATCGATTAAAGAAATCTGACCCTCCCTTCCTCAGCCGAGAGAGCTTGAACCCTCTGCAGTGGAGAGCGAGTGTATTAGACTGTGCTACCACCCGAGCGCCTGGGAACTGCAAATTTAATAACTAAAATCAAAGGCTCTCGTATATAGAGCTGTTGTAAGATCTTTCCCTTTCTTTCACTCTAGCCATCCATCTCTGAGATCCAGGTTCGAAAGATCTTAGAGGTGCTATCGTCCGGTCAGATGTCAGCACAGACAAGATTGGCTATGTCTGGTGGGATGAAGCGCTGCAATGACACAGCAGCATTGCTTGTGATGAAAAGGCAGACTTGATACCAAATACTAACTGAATGTCCTAAATGTATTCATTTATTAGGATTTTAACGTCATGTTTTACACTTTGGTTACGTTCATGACAGGACGGGTAGCTACTCATTACACAAGATTCATCAGTTCAAGTTTAATATAAATTTTGTACCTTCAATTCACCTCACTTGCATGTCTCTGTACTGTGGGAGGAAACCCACACAGACACACAGGGGGTCCACCTGGGGATCGAACCCAGGACCTTCTTGCTGTGAGGCGACAGTGCTACCCACCGAGCCATCGTACTTACGGCAATGACGATCTACTGCAGTACCAAATACTATGAGAAACGTCTTTATAATGATGCAGAAATAAAAACAGTTCTCTAGTTTTTGGGAAAAATTGGTCTAAAAAAGCGCATTTAAAGAACATATAAGGACACTTATAACACTTAACAAGGACTATAAACTAAAATATGAGATTAAGCTACCTTTCCTGTCAGGAATGTAACCACTTTGTAAGTAAAATATTTAAATAAATAAATAAATAAATAAAGCTTAATGCAATGCATTGGCCCTCTTCACAGTGTGTTTATGCCTGTTTATGCACCCAATGATACCATTGCGACACTGACCTGGATAGAGCAGTTGATGGAAGTAAAATGAAATGAAAAAACAACCTGCACATCTATACTAGGCAGCCGCTATAACCAGCTAATCATGCTTCTCTTACAGGAATATCTGCACAGTATTGGGATCACGCACAGAGACATCAAACCAGAAAACATCCTGCTGGATGATAAAGGTGATTTTCCTTTTATTAATGCCTGGATTAAAAGCCTTTATTAGAGTGAATATTCATTATTTGCTGGTGTATTCTTTTCCCAGACAACCTAAAGATCACAGATTTCGGGCTGGCTACCATGTTCCGGCACCGTGGGCGTGAGCGCCAGTTGTCTCGACTGTGTGGCACGTTGCCTTACGTTGCCCCGGAGCTGATGTCCCGCGCAGAGTTCCACGCTCAGCCGGCCGACGTCTGGGCCTGCGGCATCGTGCTCACTGCCATGCTGGCTGGAGGTGAGATGCAGTCTGGTCACAGTGAAGCTGTCACCTGTCTGTGCACATGTAAGTCTCACTGATGAATATTTCCACTTGTTTGTCTCACAGAGTTACCGTGGGACCAGCCGAGTGAAAGCTGTCAGGAGTACAGTGACTGGCTGCAGAAGAAAACCTACCTCACACCGTGGAAAAAAATCGATTCACTGCCTCTCGGTAACTAAAAGTTTAAACTGACACTAATGTTGAAACATGCTGAACGTCCCTGGAAAAGACGACGTCTTAAAGGCAGCACGTGTTGCTCTAAGATCTCAATGTACTTTTCTGCATTAATGCTGCATCACAGAGTGTAAATGACCTTTACCAAGAGTACTGACACCCCCCATACCATGACACACCCTGGTACTGACACCCCCCATACCATGACACACCCTGGTACTGACACCCCCCATACCATGACACACCCTGGTACTGACACCCCCCCCATACCATGACACACCCTGGTACTGACACACCCCCATACCATGACACACCCTGGTACTGACACACCCCCATACCATGACACACCCTGGTACTGACACACCCCCATACCATGACACACCCTGGTACTGACACGCCCCCATACCATGACACACCCTGGTACTGACACCCCCCCCATACCATGACACACCCTGGTACTGACACACCCCCATACCATGACAGACCCTGGTACTGACACGCCCCCATACCATGACACACCCTGGTACTGACACCCCCCCATACCATGACAGACCCTGGTACTGACACGCCCCCATACCATGACAGACCCTGGTACTGACACGCCCCCATACCATGACACACCCTGGTACTGACACGCCCCCATACCATGACACACCCTGGTACTGACACGCCCCCATACCATGACACACCCTGGTACTGACACGCCCCCATACCATGACACACCCTGGTACTGACACGCCCCCATACCATGACACACCCTGGTACTGACACGCCCCCATACCATGACACACCCTGGTACTGACACACCCCCATACCATGACACACCCTGGTACTGACACACCCCATACCATGACAGACCCTGGTACTGACACACCCATACCATGACACACCCTGGTACTGACACACCCCATACCATGACACACCCTGGTACTGACACACCCCATACCATGACACACCCTGGTACTGACACACCCCATACCATGACAGACCCTGGTACTGACACCCCCCCATACCATGACACACCCTGGTACTGACACCCCCCCATACCATGACACACCCTGGTACTTACACCCCCCCATACCATGACACACCCTGGTACTGACACCCCACCATACCATGACAGACCCTGGTACTGACACACCCCCATACCATGACAGACCCTGGTACTGACACACCCCCATACCATGACAGACCCTGGTACTGACACCCCCCCATACCATGACAGACCCTGGTACTGACACACCCCCATACCATGACACACCCTTGTACTGACACACCCCCATACCATGACAGACCCTGGTACTGACACCCCCCCATACCATGACACACCCTGGTACTGACACACCCCCATACCATGACAGACCCTGGTACTGACACACCCCCATACCATGACAGACCCTGGTACTGACACCCCCCCATACCATGACAGACCCTGGTACTGACACGCCCCCATACCATGACAGACCCTGGTACTGACACGCCCCCATACCATGACACACCCTGGTACTGACACGCCCCCATACCATGACACACCCTGGTACTGACACGCCCCCATACCATGACACACCCTGGTACTGACACGCCCCCATACCATGACACACCCTGGTACTGACACGCCCCCATACCATGACACACCCTGGTACTGACACGCCCCCATACCATGACACACCCTGGTACTGACACACCCCCATACCATGACACACCCTGGTACTGACACACCCCATACCATGACAGACCCTGGTACTGACACACCCATACCATGACACACCCTGGTACTGACACACCCCATACCATGACACACCCTGGTACTGACACACCCCATACCATGACACACCCTGGTACTGACACACCCCATACCATGACACACCCTGGTACTGACACACCCCATACCATGACAGACCCTGGTACTGACACCCCCCCATACCATGACACACCCTGGTACTGACACCCCCCCATACCATGACACACCCTGGTACTTACACCCCCCCATACCATGACACACCCTGGTACTGACACCCCACCATACCATGACAGACCCTGGTACTGACACACCCCCATACCATGACAGACCCTGGTACTGACACACCCCCATACCATGACAGACCCTGGTACTGACACCCCCCCATACCATGACAGACCCTGGTACTGACACACCCCCATACCATGACACACCCTTGTACTGACACACCCCCATACCATGACAGACCCTGGTACTGACACCCCCCCATACCATGACACACCCTGGTACTGACACACCCCCATACCATGACAGACCCTGGTACTGACACACCCCCATACCATGACAGACCCTGGTACTGACACCCCCCCATACCATGACAGACCCTGGTACTGACACACCCCCATACCATGACAGACCCTTGTACTGACACCCCCCCATACCATGACAGACCCTGGTACTGACACCCCCCCATACCATGACAGACCCTGGTACTGACACCCCCCCATACCATGACAGACCCTGGTACTGACACACCCCCATACCATGACACACCCTGGTACTGACACACCCCCATACCATGACAGACCCTGGTACTGACACCCCCCCATACCATGACAGACCCTGGTACTGACACCCCCCCATACCATGACAGACCCTGGTACTGACACACCCCCATACCATGACACACCCTGGTACTGACACACCCCCATACCATGACAGACCCTGGTACTGACACCCCCCCATACCATGACAGACCCTGGTACTGACACACCCCCATACCATGACACACCCTTGTACTGACACACCCCCATACCATGACAGACCCTTGTACTGACACCCCCCCATACCATGACACACCCTGGTACTTACACCCCCCCATACCATGACACACCCTGGTACTGACACACCCCCATACCATGACAGACCCTGGTACTGACACACCCCCATACCATGACAGACCCTGGTACTGACACCCCCCCCATACCATGACACACCCTGGTACTGACACACCCCCATACCATGACACACCCTGGTACTGACACACCCCCATACCATGACAGACCCTGGTACTGACACCCCCCATACCATGACAGACCCTGGTACTGACACACCCCCATACCATGACAGACCCTGGTACTGACACACCCCCATACCATGACAGACCCTTGTACTGACACACCCCCATACCATGACAGACCCTGGTACTGACACACCCCATACCATGACACACCCTGGTACTGACACACCCCATACCATGACACACCCTGGTACTGACACCCCCCCATACCATGACAGACCCTGGTACTGACACACCCCCATACCATGACACACCCTTGTACTGACACACCCCCATACCATGACAGACCCTGGTACTGATACACCCTCATACCATGACACACCCTGGTACTGACACCCCCCCATACCATGACAGACCCTGGTACTGACACCCCCCATACCATGACAGACCCTGGTACTGACACCCCCCCATACCATGACAGACCCTGGTACTGACACGCCCCCATACCATGACAGACCCTGGTACTGACACGCCCCCATACCATGACACACCCTGGTACTGACACCCCCCATACCATGACAGACCCTGGTACTGACACACCCCCATACCATGACAGACCCTGGTACTGACACGCCCCCATACCATGACAGACCCTGGTACTGACACGCCCCCATACCATGACAGACCCTGGTACTGACACCCCCCATACCATGACACACCCTTGTACTGACACACCCCCATACCATGACAGACCCTGGTACTGACACGCCCCCATACCATGACAGACCCTGGTACTGACACGCCCCCATACCATGACAGACCCTGGTACTGACACCCCCCATACCATGACAGACCCTTGTACTGACACGCCCCCATACCATGACAGACCCTGGTACTGACACCCCCCCATACCATGACAGACCCTGGTACTGACACGCCCCCATACCATGACAGACCCTTGTACTGACACGCCCCTATACCATGACAGACCCTGGTACTGACACCCCCCATACCATGACAGACCCTTGTACTGACACGCCCCCATACCATGACAGACCCTGGTACTGACACCCCCCCATACCATGACAGACCCTGGTACTGACACACCCCATACCATGACAGACCCTGGTACTGACACACCCCCATACCATGACACACCCTTGTACTGACACACCCCCATACCATGACACACCCTGGTACTGACACACCCCCATACCATGACAGACCCTGGTACTGACACGCCCCCATACCATGACAGACCCTGGTACTGACACGCCCCCATACCATGACACACCCTTGTACTGACACACCCCCATACCATGACAGACCCTGGTACTGACACGCCCCCATACCATGACAGACCCTGGTACTGACACACCCCCATACCATGACAGACCCTGGTACTGACACGCCCCCATACCATGACAGACCCTGGTACTGACACGCCCCCATACCATGACAGATCCTGGCTTTTGGACTTGTTCCTGATAACAGTCTGGATGGTCTTTTTCATCTTTGGTCCGGACACACCCCATACCATGACAGACCCTGAACAGCATTAATTTTTTCCAAAAAAGACTTGGAACGCTGATTCATCTGACCACAATACACATTTCCACTGTGTGATGGTCCATCCTAGATGCCTCAGAGCCCAGAGAAGTCGATGCCGCTTCTGGACATGGTTAACATAAGGCTTTTTTTTTGCACAGTAAAGTTTTAAGTATCATTTGTGAAGTAACTCTGTATTGTAGTGCTTGACAAAGGTTTGCCAAACTAATCCCTCACCCATGTGGTTATATCAGCTATTGTTGAGTGGCGGTTCTTGATGCAGTGCCGTCTGAGGGATCAAAGATCACAGGCGTTCAGTTTCAGCTTGCGCCCTTGGCCTTTACGCACTGAAATTCCTCCCGATTCCTTGAATTGTTTAATGATATTATGCACTGTAGAGGAAGAAATACTCAAATCCCTTCCAGTCGTTCTTTGAAGTAAAGAGGTAGGTGTATCATGCTAACATTGACATTTGTGGAAGACATCTAACAAGGTAACATTTTGAATCCATGTATTTTAATGCCGTACAACATCTGCTTCTTTTTTAGGTCTATTAACGAAAATTCTGCTCCATAGTCCCGAGGACCGGATCACCATTCCTGAGATCAAAAAGCACCGCTGGTTCAGCAGGAGCTTTAAATCAGGTAGGTTGATTAATATCGATAGGTTGATTTTCCCTGCCAGATGTTTAAATTAACCATCATATCCAGCAGATGTGTTGATGATAAATGACTAATAATAAAGCGTGTGTGATTGTTGTGTCTGCAGCGATAAAGAGGCAGAATGACGGACACGTGACTAAATCTCTGCGGTCCGACTCTGAGCGACTGGGCCGAACGAACAGGTCTGTGACTAATTACAATTACTGCAGAATTCAATTTCTTTACCAAGTGTACCGTTTAAGTGATGATAGGAACGTTTCATGCCGCATGTCCTTCATTTTTGGACCTTTTTGTGTCTGCAGTGACGACCGGGTTCAGATCTCCAGCTCTCAGCCGGAGCCGCAGGGCCTGTGGGAGGTCAGGGATGATGTGGTCCACACCAACGGAGCTCATGTCAGCTTCTCCCAGCCCACCTGCCCTGATCACATGCTGCTAGGAAGCCAGCTGTTGGGCACTCCGGGTGCTAGTCAGGTAAAAATGCTTTAACGTATGAGCCGTTTGTGTGGTTTCGATCCATTCTGAATGATTAATAGTAGCTTAGGCCCTTAATCCTTTATTGTTTGCATTATATACACGATCAGCCATAACATTAAAACCACCTCCTTGTTTCTACACTCACTGTCCATTTTATCAGCTCCACTTACCATATAGAAGCACTTTGTAGTTCTACAATTACTGACTGGAGTCCATCTGTTTCTCTGCATGCTTTGTTAGCCCCCTTTCATGCTGTTCTTCAATGGTCAGGACCCCCACAGGACCCCCACAGAGCAGGTATTATTTAGGTGGTGGATCATTCTCAGCACTGCAGTGACACTGACATGGTGGTGGTGTGTTAGTGTGTGTTGTGCTGGTGTGAGTGGATCAGACACAGCAACGCTGCTGGAGTTTTTAAACACCTCACTGTCACTGCTGGACTGAGAATAGTCCACCAACCAAAAATATCCAGCCAACAGTGCCCCGTGGGCAGCGTCCTGAAACCACCAACTGACCAACTCAAACAGCAGCAATAGATGAGCGATCGTCTCTGACTTTACATGTACAAGGTGGACCGACTAGGTAGGAGTGTCTAACAGTGGACAGTGAGTGGACACGGTATATAAAACCTCCAGCAGCGCTGCTGTGTCTGATCCACTCATACCAGCACAACACACACTAACACACCACCACCATGTCAGTGTCACTGCAGTACTGAGAATCATCCACCACCTAAATAATACCTGCTCTGTGGTGGTCCTGACCATTGAAGAACAGGGTGAAAGCAGGTTAAAACAGTATGCAGAGAAACAGATGGACTGCAGTCAGTAATTGTAGAACTACAAAGTGCTTCTATGTGGTAAGGGGAGCTGATAAAATGGACAGTGAGTGTAGAAACAAGGAGGTGGTTTTAATGTTATGGCTGATCAGTGTAGCTCAATGCAGTAAATAAAAATTATTAACCTTGCTGCTTCCATGAGCTCTAGTGAATAAACGTCTTGTTTCTCAGAATACATGGCAGAGGCTGGTGAGGAGAATGACCAGGTTCTTTACCACACTGAGGGCAGAAGCGTCCTGTACGTCCCTCCGCGACGTCTGCATCGGCATGGGTTACACGTGGAAACAGAACTGCACCAACCAGGTACGGCGGGTTGCAGGTTAATGCGACGTGCCGAGTGCTAGAACGCGGATGTTAAGGTGCAGTATAATGGCCGCTTTGTTTTCTTTTCCTTTCAGGTCACCGTGTCCACACTGGATCGCCGGAACAATAAGCTGATCTTTAAAGTTCACTTTCTGGAGATGGAGGAACGCATTCTGGTGGATTTCAGGTTGTCACGGGTAAGTAGCACCTCACGAATGATGAGTGCTGGTATCTTGAGCTCACGAATAAGAATATCAGCTCTGCTACCAGCAAGCCGGACGCCTGTACGGACAATGATTGGTTCGTCCAAGGGGGGAAATGCCGGAGAAGATTCCTCATAATCGATGGTGCCTGCACATAGATAATGGTGATTGGTGCGTGACTCTCCGTGCGCGATACAGATCTCTATATGAACCCATCTAGTGCAGGTGAAAAGAAGCGGTCAGCTACTACACACGTGCTGGAGGGATTGTGTGTTAGTTATGGCCTTCCTCAGTCATGAGTCAAGGTCTGCAGTAGATATACAAATAGAAATATAGATCGGGAAATTGGATATGACTAAATTGGCAGGAATGCATTTTAAAAAGGTCAGCATCATAATTTTTTTATTTATTTCCTCCTGTTTTTCAGGGTGATGGTCTGGAATTCAAGAAAATATTTATAAGCCTCAAACAGAAGCTGTCGGACATCATCAGTAACCAGAAGGTTCCTGTAGTTTTTACATGATTTATATAATCATCTGTGTTGAGCTGTGATCTCTCTCTCTCCTCTCTCTCTCTCTCTCTCTCTCTCTCTCTCTCTCTCTCTCTCTCTCTCTCTCTCTCACACACACACACACACACACACACACACACACACACACACACACACACACACACACACACACACACACACACTCTCTCTCTCTCTCTCTCTCTCTCTCTCTCTCTCTCTCTCTCTCTCTCTCTCTCTCTCTCTCTCTCTCTCTCACACACACACACACTTGTCTTGTTCTTGTTTGGTTTTACATGTTTTTACTTGTGTCTGTCTTCTTGGTGTAAGCTGTAGCACTCTCTCAGTTCATTTTGGTGTGTTTACAGGATTTGAGGGTGTGGAAACGTGGTCTTTATGAGGGTTTCTCCCTTATTGTTGAGTTTTTGCTGTGAAATATGAATTCCAGCCCTCGTTTCTTGTTCTCGTTTTTAAGGTTTTTTTCCGTTAGTCATGTTATGAAAAACTGACAATAAATTAAATATTCCTCAAAATGATGTATTTTTGTTTTAAATGACCTGCCGAATACCCGTTTTTACAGGGTGTCCCTAAAGTCTGGACACACAGGAAATATACAGGGGTTGGACAAAATAACTGAAACACCTGGTTTTAGACCACAATAATTTATTAGTATGGTGTAGGGCCTCCTTTTGCGGCCAATACAGCGTCAATTCGTCTTGGAAATGACATATACAAGTCCTGCACAGTGGTCAGAGGGATTTTAAGCCATTCTTCTTGCAGGATAGTGGCCAGGTCACTACGTGATGCTGGTGGAGGAAAACGTTTCCTGACTCGCTTCTCCAAAACACCCCAAAGTGGCTCAATAATATTTAGATCTGGTGACTGTGCAGGCCATGGGAGATGTTCAACTTCACTTTCATGTTCATCAAACCAATCTTTCACCAGTCTTGCTGTGTGTATTGGTGCATTGTCATCCTGATACACGGCACCGCCATTGGATGCACACGGTCCTCCAGGATGGTTCGGTAGTCCTTGGCAGTGACGCGCCCATCTAGCACAAGTATTGGGCCAAGGGAATGCCATGATATGGCAGCCCAAACCATCACTGATCCACCCCCATGCTTCACTCTGGGCATGCAACAGTCTGGGTGGTACGCTTCTTTGGGGCTTCTCCACACCGTAACTCTCCCGGATGTGGGGAAAACAGTAAAGGTGGACTCATCAGAGAACAATACATGTTTCACATCGTCCACAGCCCAAGATTTGCGCTCCTTGCACCATTGAAACCGACGTTTGGCATTGGCACGAGTGACCAAAGGTTTGGCTATAGCAGCCCGGCCGTGTATATTGACCCTGTGGAGCTCCCGACGGACAGTTCTGGTGGAAACGGGAGAGTTGAGGTGCACATTTAATTCTGCCGTGATTTGGGCAGCCGTGGTTTTATGTTTTTTGGATACAATCCGGGTTAGCACCCGAACATCCCTTTCAGACAGCTTCCTCTTGCGTCCACAGTTAATCCTGTTGGATGTGGTTTGTCCTTCTTGGTGGTATGCTGACATTACCCTGGATACCGTGGCTCTTGATACATCACAAAGACTTGCTGTCTTGGTCACAGATGCGCCAGCAAGACGTGCACCAACAATTTATCCTCTTTTGAACTCTGGTATGTCACCCATAATGTTGTGTGCATTGCAATATTTTGAGCAAAACTGTGCTCTTACCCTGCTAATTGAACCTTCACACTCTGCTCTTACTGGTGCAATGTGCAATTAATGAAGATTGGCCACCAGACTGGTCCAATTTAGCCATGAATCCTCCCACACTAAAATGACAGGTGTTTCAGTTATTTTGTCCAACCCCTGTAACTAACTATACACCGATCAGGCAACAAACTGTGATGCTGCTCTGTGTATTCTGACACCTTTCTATCAGAACCAGCATGAACTTCTTCAGTAGTTTGAGCTACAGTAGCTCGTCTGTTGGATCGGACCACACGGCCCGACCTTCGCTCCCCATGTGCATCAATGAGCCTTGGTCACCCATGACCCTGTCGCCGGTTTACTACTGTTTCTTCCTTGGACCACTTTTGATAGATACTGACCACTGCAGACCGGGACACACCCCACAAGAGCTGCAGTTTTGGGGATGCTTTGACCCAGTCATCTAGCCATCACAATCTGGTCCTCATCAAACTCACTCAGATCCTCACACTCACACATTTTTCCTGCTTCTAACATCAACTTTGAGGATAAAATGTTCACTTGCTGCCTAATATACCCCCCCACTAACAGTCAGTCAGTATGTCTTTAATACAGGGTGTCCCTAAAGTCTGGACACACAGGCAAAAATGCATATTTTCAATAAATGTTTCAACAACATTTTATTTCATTAGAATATTAATCAATAACATCTTTAAGTGTTTTCCCTTTACATTTTCAGCATTTAGCAGACGCTTTTATCCAAAGCGACTTACACAATGAGCAATTGAGGGTTAAGGGCCTTGCTCAGGGACCCAACAGTGGCAACTTGGTGGTGGTGAGGCTTGAACCGGCAACCTTCTGTTTACTAGTCCAGTACCTTAACCACTGAGCTATCACTGGCCCTGTTTTCCAATATTTGTGATGCAACATGTATGTGTGTATTTTAGTAAACATACACCGACCAGGCATAACATTATGACTAACAAATACCTCTTTACCAGAACGACAATGTATAGCTTTACCAAAAACTAGCCAAAAGAACGCATATAAAAACAACACGCTAAAACAAAGCTTGACAAGACTATAGACTGATAGTGTAAACACGGTGTAAAACATTTAAATAAATAAATAAATAAACTACTTCTGTTACCGATGGGTGTGGCTGAAACACCTGAACTCAATAATTAGAGGGGGTGTCCACATACTTTCGCCCATTTGTGTCTCTTACGAGTGTAGTGTGAGGTGAAGACGTTTATTGTTATTATACATTGTACAAAAGAAACAAAACTTAGAACCAAGTGTCTTTGAAAGTAGAAATATATGAAGCTTGTTAGCTGATCATGGAAACATAAAACACGTTACTGATCCACCATTAATCTTTAAACCCTAGACTAGATTTTAGCTGAACTGACTCTTTATGTCATGGTTCTTTAGTTGGTTTACTGGTTTGTACCAGGTCTAGTTTGAGGCCATGACTGTAATGGTGACGTTGACTGGTTCATCTCCTGGAGGCAGGTTGGTTGGGGTTGCAGTGGGTCGTGGCAGCACCACAGATGGTCCTGAAAAAAGTGACGAGATCAAAGAATGTGCAGTGACGTACAAAATATTTGGGAATTTATGCTGTACCATTTTTTTTTTTTGCTATACTCCCGTCCAAGCAAGCAAACACCTTAAACAATATTATCAAACTTGATGTAACCGTCAACAGGTGAGGCAGATAATAATAATAATAATAATGCAGGATGACCTGAAAACATTTCTAAAACAATGCTGGCAGGTCTGTCAAAAACAGCACAATTTGGCAATGATTTAATAACTGATGATCTTCCAATGACACTGACCTATTTCAATTAATGTGCGGTGTTCCTAATTTCATTCATGTGATAAATACACTGATCAGCCATAACATTAAAACCACCTCCTTGTTTCTACACTCACTGTCCATTTTATCAGCTCCACTTACCATATAGAAGCACTTTGTAGTTCTACAATTACTGACTGTAGTCCATCTGTTTCTCTACATACCTTTTACCCTGTTCTTCAATGGTCAGGACCCCCACAGAGCAGGTATTATTTAGGTGGTGGATCATTCTCAGCACTGCAGTGACACTGACATGGTGGTGGTGTGTTAGTGTGTGTTGTGCTGGTATGAGTGGATCAGACACAGCAGCGCTGCTGCAATTTTTAAATACCGTGTCCACTCACTGTCCACTCTATTAGACACTCCTACCTAGTTGGTCCACCTTGTAGATGTAAAGTCAGAGACGAGCGCTCATCTATTGCTGCTGTTTGAGTCGATCATCTTCTAGACCTTCATCAGTGGTCACAGGACGCTGCCCATGGGGGGCTGTTGGCTGGATATTTTTGGTTTGTGGTTTATTCTCAGTCCAGCAGTGATAGTGAGGTATTTAAAAACTCCATCAGCACTGCTGTGTCTGATCCACTCATACCAGCACAACACACACTAACACACCACCACCATGTCAGTGTCACTGCAGTGCTGAGAATGATCCACCACCCAAATAATACCTGCTCTGTGGGGGTCCCGACCATTGAAAAACAGCATAAAAGGGGGTAACAAAGCCTGCAGAGAAACAGATGGACTACAGTCAGTAATTGTAGAACTACAAAGTGCTTCTATATGGTAAGTGGAGCTGATAAAATGGACAGTGAGTGTAGAAATAAGGAGGTGGTTTTAATGTTATGGCTGATCAGTGTAGCAGGGCCCTACTAATGTTATCTTCATGTGAATCTGAAGATCTTTTATATTCTGTTATTATTACTGTATCGTTTTATTGATGTTTTTGTATGTTTGTGGGATTTACCTGAACTTTCTCCTCCAACTTCAGCTCCTTCTGCTCCTTCGACAGCTTCGTCCTCAGGGGAGCTGATATTTTCTCTGGACTGGCTGTTTTGCCTGAGAGATCACAAATCATTCTAAATATTATCGATCACAGTATTTGCACTTGTGAATGTTTGCAACAAGTTACCAGTTTACACGGTTGGGCAGTAATGGAATATTTAGAATACAAGGCCGTAATCATCCCTCCCCCAAATATACTGAAATGTTTATTATGACGGCAGCACGGTGGCTAAGTGGGTAGCACTGTCGCCTCACAGCAAGAAGGTCCTGGGTTCGGTCCCCAGGTGGGGCGGTCCGGGTCCTTTCTGTGTAGAGTTTGCACGTTCTCCCCGTGTCTGTGCGGGTTTCCTCCGGGAGCTCCGGTTTCCTCCCACAGTCCAAAGACGTGCAAGTGAGGTGAATTAGAGATACTAAATTGTCCATGACTGTGTTTGATATAAACTTGTGATCTGATGAATCTTGTGTAATGAGTAACTACCGTTCCTGTCATGAATGTAACCAAAGTGTAAAACATGACGTTAAAATCCTAACAAACAAACAGCAACCTGGCAGCAACCTTCTGCTTCCTAGTCCAGTACCTTAATACCAGCTACAGCTGCCCTACACACATATTCCACTCACTAGCTTTGTGTAATGTTTGAAATAGCAGGAAACCTCTGGGTAGATTTGCCCCCCCCCCCCATGGCTTTGGCCTTGATTGGAATGTGTTTTACTTACAGAAAATACCTACATACTAACTTTTATAAATGTAAACAAGTTCGTAGTTGTGATACTTACCGGCCAAATATCAAATCATGAAGTCCTGCAGAAATGAGTCAGAATATTAGCATTATGATTTTATGGTTAAATTGACTATTTGAGCATTTTTATTTTTATTAAGAGAAGCAATCGTGTGGCACTTACGTGGGTTATTATTACGATTCCGCACCACGTACATGAAGAGCAGTATGGTGATTATCGTCGCGATGAGCATCCCTCCAACAGCAGCTCCAATAACTGCAGGATAAGCATTAAAGCCCGGGAGAGCTGGAACACAGCACACGTTCATTATTCACCCGGACGGCTGAATTTACCTTAAACTAACGTTCATACAAGCTCAGGTTACATATTTAATATTTTATAAACATGAAATTATTGAATACATCACTGCTGTATTTATAAAGAATCACTAGACTTTAATACAGATATAAAAAGTTCAGCGGTTCAGTCAGAAGAAGCAGATGAGAGGTTTAATAAAAGGACAGTGTTTCACAGTGAGTGCGTGTGTGAGGTTTGATGACGTGCTCATACGTTTCACCTGAGTAGAGAAAATAAAAGAAGAGGTGAGTTGATTGTTGCTTTTATTCATTAAAATCAGTTCAGAATTAAGATCCTCAGTCTCAAACACAACAGCAAACAAACAATCAAACGTATCGACTGGTTTAATTACACAATTCAACACATAGATGTTTGTAAGCTATTGTTCAAAAGGTCAAAAGTTTGAGAACCCCTGTCTTAGAAATTCTGACCACTAAATGTAAATTATAATATTACTACATTTCCATCCTCCCCCACCTGGACTTCTGCTCTCAGAAGGGTGTCCAACTGTGCGGTGATTTACAGCCGTGACGCGGAATTCATTCATGCCAGTGGGATTCAAATCGGTGATCTGGTAGCTCCGGGTGCTGGGATCCAGATCGGGTACTACTTTCTGCCAAAGTGGCAAAGGACGACTTTGGCGCTCGATGAAAAACCCAGTGAGGTCGGCGTCTGTCTGAACCAGCCATTCCACCGTTACGTCTGTCCTCCGACGGCTGCTGTATAAGATCTTACTGATGGTGACGTTCGGCGGCACTGGGTACCCTTAGACAGAGAGAAATGATTATTAGGTCATTAATATAGACACGATTTTAAGTCGTGATTGCTTATTTAAATAGACATCATGCGTGGCTGTCCATGGTTTTTATGTGAAGGCAACACAAGCAGTGCATCTTACTCTCTCTCTATAATCTGGTGCCACTGTGGTTTACAAGATGTAACATAAAGTCACCACAAGGGGACATTCACTACAAGTTTATTTAATCATTATTATTTTTCTCTGTGACCCATTTTTTTTTGGCTCTCGACCCACTTAAGGGATGCAACCCAAGGTACTGCGCTCTGTGAGTACCTGCCTTAGACAGGTGAAAAGAAGTGGTCAGTGTGACAGTTAGACTTTTTCCAATCATGTCCATGCAGATGCCCAACCAGCTGGTAGCACTGCTGAGATTTAAACCCTGGATACCAAGCAATAGTGGGCTTGTGTACTTTAGTTGTGCCACCTGAGCGTCTAATCCGTATTAATGTACTGTATTATTACCAATAAAATAAACGAGATTGGTCCTAAAATGGTACCTTGTGGATCTCCCAAGCTACCACTTTTACGGTCTGTAATGTACTCACTCATCACCAGCAGTAAGATGGGGATCTCGGCTCCTCCGACAGCATTGGTAGCCGAACACCAGTACTGCCCGCTGTCCACTGTGCCATCCGTCTCTCGCACGGTCAGGTTGGACCAGGCTGCAGCTTGCTGAAGGACGTACTTTTGGGGTGTGTCACCCACCTTCTGTTTCATGTTATTGTACCAGGTGATTTCTGTCACCGCCGGGTAGTTCTTGCTCAGGATGCAGGTGAGCTGGATGTCGTTTCCCTCGTAGACTGAAACCACACTGCGCTGAGTCATCAACACCGGCGCCTCTGGAATGGACAGTGTGGAGACAAACGAGTGGATAATACATAATTCCTATAGTATATGCACTATTTGGTCAAAAGTATCCGGACACCTTGAATTGAGCTTGTTGGACACCCAATTCCAAAACCATGAGCATTAATATGGTAGCACCACCACCCTCTTTTTAAAGGTAATGACAGCCTACTGTTTTGGAAAGGCTTTTGGAGTGTGCCTGTGGTAATATACACCGGTCAGCCATAAGATTAAAACCACCTCCTTGTTTCTACACTCACTGTCCATTTTATCAGCTTCACTTACCATATAGAAGCACTTTGAAGTTCTACAATTACTGACTGTAGTCCGACTGTTTCTCTACATACTTTTTTAGCCTGCTTTCACCCTGTTCTTCAATGGTCAGGACCCCCACAGGACCACCACAGAGCAGGTATTGATCAGACACAGCAGCGCTGCTGGAGTTTTTAAACACTGTCCACTCACTGTCCACTCTATTAGACACTCCTACCTAGTTGGTCCACCTTGTAATAAAGTCAGAGACGAGCGCTCATCTATTGCTGCTGTTTGAGTCGGTCATCTTCTAGACCTTCATCAGTGGTCACAGGATGCTGCCCACAGGGTGCTGTTGGCTGGATATATTTTTGGTTGGTGGACTATTCTCAGTCCAGCAGTGACAGTGAGGTGTTTAAAAACTCCAGCAGCGCTGCTGTGTGTGATCCACTCATACCAGCACAACACACACTAACACACCACCACCATGTCAGTGTCACTGCAGTGCTGAGAATGATCCACCACCCAAATAATACCTGCTCTGTGGTGGTCCTGTGGGGGTCCTGACCATTGAAGAACAGCATGAAAGAAGGCTAACAAAGCATGCAGAGAAACAGATGGACTACAGTCAGTAATTGTAGAACTACAAAGTGCTTCTATATGGTAAGTGGAGCTGATAAAATGGACAGTGAGTGTAGAAACAAGGAGGTGGTTTTAATGTTATGGCTGATCAGTGTATATCTATTAAGTCAAAAGAACAGGTGAGAACAGGCATCCATGTGGAGCAAGAAGGCCTTACTCACAGTCAACGTTCCAAATCATCCCAAAATTTTCAAACCAAACCATATCTTTAAGCCCACAGCCAAACTCGTGCCACATATTCAACCCATTCATTCACTGTCTGTTGTACCACTGCTTTATCCTAATCATAGTCACAGTGGGTCTGATTCACTGGGTGTGTTCGTAATATCTAGACTCAACAATCAGGAGGGGTGTCCCAATACTTTTGTCCATATATTATGCAGTTGACTGTAAATGTAAAGTCCTCACCCAGTCTCAACACGCACTGCTTGGTCTCTTTAGCCAGCGGATGCTTTGCATGGCACACAAACGCTTTCCCACTGTAGGTGGCACTGGAGCGCAGGACCAGGATGTTGGAGTTCTCCTCAGATGTACCCTGCTTGCCCTCTGAACTGGAAACCCACCAGAGAAGGGCGCGAGGGAAGCCGCCCTCCCAGGAGCAGGACAGCATCAGGTACTCGTTGTTACGAGTCGCATATGCAAAACACTGGGGTTCACCGTACGGAAGCCCTGGAAATCATAAAAAACGTTGACGCCATGCTAGTAAACAATACTGTTAGAAGACAACGATCACAGTACTTACACGTCTTGGCGGTACAGCGCTGTGGAGCGTTCACTGCGACATGTGAACCAAAGCAGGTGAACACAGAGTTGTTAGTAGTAACGGGTCCGGGCTGAATCACAGTCACGTTATCGATGCCCTCTGAGTCTACACTCACAAACGGACTCCAGTGAACGGTCGCCGGAGGGTAACCACCCACCCATGAGCAAAAGAGACCCAAGTCATTGTAGTTATTAGCTGGTAAGATGGAACAAGATGGAGAACCATCTGGTGGATCTGTGGGAAGAAAACCATTGAATAGAACTGTAGGGAACTGATCCAGGATGACCAGGGTAGGTGCAACTAAATACTAGTAAGGGCTAATTATTCATACAAGCTGTACTGTTGTACCAGTTGGGACACTGACATCCATTTTAAAAGACAAAAACTGAATCTGCTGGGTGGGAAAATGCCGAACCAGTAACTGGGTGGGGTCTTTAAATGCTGTGCAAGCACCCTGGTTAGCAGGGATGACCCTCATGTGCGTATCTACCAAAGCATGAGCGTAAAAGAAGGTGTCGAGGGACTGCACACTCGTCGGAGGGGGCACAAGGCAGGCGAATATACCCTCCTCAAACGCAATCGGGATCCCCAGCAGCGGAAGACTAATTGACTACGCTAAATTGGGAGAAAAAGGGAGAAAATGCATAAACAAATAGAAGACAAAAGACAAAAATAGATCCAACAGAGCAGAATTAGTTTGGGAAGGAGGACTAACAAAGCAATTCTGACTAATCACAGGAAGCTGTTAGGTCATGTCAAAATAGGGCATCAAGGATTCTCCTCCAAGTATGTCCAGCTGCCCTGTGAGCATCAGATTAAAACAATGCTCTTGAGTTCAGCTATCAGCCAACCAGGCACCTACACAGTCACACGATTGGGGAGGGGTCAGTGGTGCAAGTGCACGCTGTACTGCACCATGTGAGACCTGTCCCTGTCAAGTGAAAAGAAGTGATCAGCAGGGGATGTCAGAAGTGGGACCTCCTTGATTGAGGTAGTGGTGGCAGCAGCGAGAGATACAGTAAGTTCCAACTGGATGAACTTGGGTGAAAAATAGGAGAAAAAGACGCAGCGTTTGGCTTCATGCACAGAAACTTGTTACTCTCAAAGACTAGTAGATGTAAAACAGGAGAAATTAATGCCTAGTTCACACTACACAATCTTTGCCCTGATCTTCGCTCTGTGACTGGTCGGCGCTAGATTTGCTGGCTCGAGTGCTATGCCGAATAGCCAATGAGAACGCAAGATATGGGGTGAGGGGAAACTCGGGAATGTAACGTGGGACGGGAGTAAAATAGTTTCTGTCAGAATACATCAGCACACACAAGCTTTACAGTATTTGTGACTTATCGTCCACGGCAAACCATCATACACACACTGCATCGCAAAAAATATTTATTAACCTCCAACTCACTACAGAACAATCCCTGCTGGTCACGTTGCCAAATCCACTTAGATTCATTTTTTTTTTTTTCCTTGATTTAACGCTGCACATCAGCGCACAAACTCTGATCGCTCGCTACTTGTTGACGTGCATTTTTGGACGTGGTATCATTAAACCCCTCGTCACTTCTCGCGTGTGTTTTCATGACAAGACGTAGTTTGGGAGACCAGACAGACTCGTCTGCGATTCCTCCCGGTGATAGATGGTGTAGTGTGTAATCCCCTTATCACCGATCGGTCGTGTAGTGTGAAATACACACCGACTTAAAGACTCCCGATTACAAGAGATCCAGTCGTGTAGTGTGAACTGTACAGCGACCTGACGACCTGGAAAGTCGTGTAGTGTGAACTTGGCATTAGATGTAAAATAGGAGAAATTAAGCTAGCATTGTGTAAGTCGCTTTGGATAAAAGCGTCTGCTAAATGCTAAAAATGTAAATGTAAAATGTAAATTTACGGAAGGTTTTTGACCAAACCTCAAAGAAAGTGAGTAAACATTTAAAAAAAAAGATAAGAAGGGAAACAACACAATGTAAAGATGATAGTTTATTAAGTTGTTAATGTACAGAGGTTCTTACCGCTAGTTTGATCTCATCCAGATCCTCGCTGTAGACAGATGATTATATTTGCCTGCACATCCCGAGTCAGTGAGCGTCTGAGCATTGGAGTGAAGGTGTGTGTACGGAAAAGGTTTTAAGAAAAAGCAAACGTACGAATAAGAGTTCAGATAAAGCATGCGAGAGGTCCAGGAGAACACGGAGCATAAAATGTAGGGGACACAGTGACCACACGACTCTGGATGACTCACAGTAGACGGTGAGCGTGATGGTCTTCCTGGACCGAGTGTTGAGGTAAGTGTTCTGGGCCAGACATGCGTAGTTGCCGGTGTGCATTCTCAGGATCTTGGTGATTGTGAGCTGAGGTCCGGTGTACATCTGGGAGTTGTTGTAGAACCAGACATACTGACTGGGAGGGTTGGACGAGGCCTGGCACAGAAGGGAAACAGTTTCTCGTTCCAAAGCTGAGTAACCCCGATCTGTCACCGAGTAGGGAGTCACGTCAATCTGGGGCAGGTCCGGACCATCTACACCAAAAATTATCAGAATCAACAACTATTGGAAATCTAATATGCTAAAGCTCCTGTGCTAATGGAAGTAAATTGATGATTATTGACGCCTCTTACATATGACGTCCAGCCAGATCCGGTCACCGCTCTGCTGGTTCACCTCATTTTTAGCCAGGCACCTGAACCAGCCCGTGTGGTTCCGGCTAACCCAAGTGATATTGATGAGACTGGTGTCGCTTTCAGCCACCGTGGTGACCACCCCACTCCGACTCTCCTGCTCCCAGACGTACTGAATGGGGCCGGTGCCGTTCTCCAGGCCACAGCGCATCCACACAGACGCGCCCTCTACTGGTGAAGTATCGCTTAACAGGATGAAGGGTTTGGATACAGGAACTGTACAACACAAACAGTATTAAAGTCACGACTTGATTAAGGTAAGGTGGGTGCTTTTGAACAACAATGTTAGAATGTTAGAATTTATGCTCCAACGTTCGCTGGTTTTCTAACCAAAGCAACGTGATAAAATATTAAAATGCTCGTTTTTGCCATCGGAACCACTAAATTTTCCGAATCAACATCCATTGGAAATCTGATTTGCTAAAGTTCAGTGAAGTTGTGTTAATGGAAGCAAATTGACGATTATTGACGGTTCTTACTTACATATGACGTCCAGCCAGTCACCATTCTAAACATAACTTTTAGAATTTCTGGAAGCATGATAGATGGATGAATATATGGATGGATGGATGGATGGATGAATATATGGATGGATGGATGGATGGATGAATATATGGATGGATGGATGGATGGATGAATATATGGATGGATGGATGGATGGATGGATGAATATATGGATGGATGGATGGATGGATGAATATATGGATGGATGGATGGATGGATGGATGAATATATGGATGGATGGATGGATGGATGAATATATGGATGGATGAATATATGGATGGATGGATGGATGGATGGATGGATGAATATATGGATGGATGGATGGATGAATATATGGATGGATGGATGGATAAATATATGGATGGATGAATATATGGATGGATGGATGAATATATGGATGGATGGATGAATATATGGATGGATGAATATATGGATGGATGGATGGATGGATGAATATATGGATGGATGGATGGATGAATATATGGATGGATGGATGGATAAATATATGGATGGATGAATATATGGATGGATGGATGGATAAATATATGTATGGATGGATGGATAAATATATGTATGGATGGATGGATGAATATATGGATGGATGGATGGATGGATGAATATATGGATGGATGGATGGGTTTGGTGGGTGGATGGATGGGTGGATGGATTATGGATGGATGGATGGATGGATAAGTGGACGGACCAATGGATGGATGGATGAATAGTGTTTGCTGTTTTTCAAACCAAAGCAGTTTTATAAAATATAAAATTTTTTGCCAGGGCGGCACGGTGGCTTAGTGGGTAGCACCGTCGCCTCATAGCAAGAAGGTCCTGGGTTCGATCCCTAGGCTGGGTGGTCCGGGTCCTTTCTGTGCAGTTTGCATGTTCTCCCCGTGTCTGTGTGGGTTTCCTCCAGGAGCTCCGGTTTCCTCCCACAGTCCAAAAACATGCAGTCAGGTGAACTGGAGACACTAAATTGCCGAATGAGTGTGTGTGTATGTTTGTCTGCCCTGCAATGGACTGGCGTCCCATCAAGGGTGTTACTATGTGCCTTGCGCCCATTGAAAAGCTGGGATAGGCTCCACCCCCCCACCCACCCACCCTAATTGGATAAGCGGAAAAGACAATGACTGAATGATTGAATAATTGATTGAATAATTTTTGCTATTGGGACCACTATATATCGACTGGTTTTACAAAAACAGTTACATTAACAGGTTATTAAGCTAGCTAATACACTTGTAGCTAATACGCAAGCTTTGGCGACTAACCACTAAACATCAATCCAAACGTATCTAAACTTTGCTTACTGTTAAATGCCCACATATTTAGTTCTTCTTGACCTTAGTGCCCAGTGTCTGATAGTAGCCTTTCCAAGCTTGTTGCAGGCAAGACTGAAATACACCCTGAAATACACATTCATGTACTCACTAACTAAAGGTTCACTTACCCAGAACCCGGAGATGCACATAATAGTAGTAAAGTTTGGCTCCATCAGCAGAGTCGTACAAGGCCTGGCAGGTGTACAAACCCTCTGCAGCTAGTGGAAGCTTCTCTATGGACAGAGATGCGCTGTTACTGATGACGTTCAGGTCACCCAGATCTTTCGCCAGCTGCTGCAGCTTCGGACCCTTTCCAAAATTATACACCACGGCTCGGATCGTTTCGGTTCCTGGTTTGGTGAAGCTCCAGATGTAGATGTCGGGGAGGGTCGGGCCACATTCCAGAATCACTCCTTTGTCCACCACACCATTAGTCCTGGTTTCTCTGTAGATCACTTGTCCGGGGTCCACAATCTCCAGACCTGAGTATGCAAAACCACAACAAAAACAAGCAGTTTAGTGTGTTTTGTAGTTGTATTTGTACTACAGTTGATACAGCAATGTTCATAAGTATTTTATCTAGACTTTGCTGTTTATACATGGCTTTATTCTTCCGATGTACCTGGATCTAATTGTCTATTAGCTTAAAAGCTCTTAGCCTCTTAGTTCTTACACAACTTGCATTTTTACTTCATTAGCAAATTCAGATGCTTTCTAAGGAGACAGGACATAAACCAAGAGACCATTTAATAATGGAATGGAATGGACCTCCCCCTCCCAGCATCTGTCTAACATCTGCGGCTAACAGATGGATCCATCTATCTAACCATCCATCCCATCCATCCGTCCATCCATCCATCTAACCATCCATCCATCCATCCATCCCATCCATCCGTCCATCCATCCATCCATCCATCTAACCATCCATCCATCTAACCATCCATCCATCTAACCATCCATCCATTTATCCATCTATATATATAATGTAATATTTCAGATCTTCCCCCACACCCCAGGATTGCAATAAATATAAGAAGTAAATAAAATATAAGATACACATTTCATAGCAATATTATATAATGTATGTTTTCATATTTGTTTGGTTCTTGTCTTGTTGTTGGATGAAATGTAAACACATACCTTTAAATCAGTGCCTTTAAAGCTAGAGCAACTTGTTTGTTTACATGTCTCCCCTTATTTAATTAATTTCTGTATCTAACTTGTATAAGGACTTGACTTGTAAACACAGGTACTTAGCTTTTGGCTTCTTTTTTCCTTATTTTTCACTTTGTTGTGTTTAATGACTTTAAAGTGAACTGAAGATAAGAATGACTGGAATAAAACTAATATTTAAATGTGGTTGGTATTAAAGCTGGCAACCTGAGGTAAGCAGCAGGAAAAATTGTGGAAGAATTTATTCTGCATGTGAATTGAATTACTATAAAGCTTATAGTATTTTTTAGTGAAAGTAAAATATTTATAGTTTTCAATTTGTATTTTGGTAATTATGGACATTTAATTATAAACAAAAAAATAAGTTAATATAATAGCATGTTAATATAAAGTTGTATTAAAAATATTTTCCTATAATAATTCATTTCATGTTTTACCACCACTTTATTACTAAGTGCTAAGCAGTAACACGGCAGGACACCAATCAGTCACTGACCTCGTTCAGTCTCACCTCAGACATTAGCCAATCATGCCTGATGTAGATGCCTGGCTGGCTGACAGCATCATGGGGATTCAAACCCTGAATCCCAGCGGTAATAGCCACCTGAACTCCCTACATTGCTTAAATATGTGTAACGTTTATTAAATATAACATTAAATAGCTGTATGAGTAAAACAATAAAGCTGTGACCTAAAGTTTTTCAGATATGCTGATCTATATGCTGTTTTATATAGTCAGTAGCACTATTAGAAATTAAACTATAATGAATTATAGAGAAATGTTAATGTTTTGAACCCTGTGATGAATTATTTTGTCTTGCCTGTAATTTAAAGTGAACAATTATGTTTTGAAATATGCCTAAAATTTAAAAAATGAGGTTCTAAATAAGCTAAAACAATCTTGTACTGATCTATGCTTAATATTACAATATTTAAATATGCAAGAGTATTTTTTGAGAAAATCTAATACACAAAATGCACCCCACAAAAACAATAACCATAATCTCTGGCATGTTACAGTCGACCTTTGTGCTGAACCTCTTACCATGCAGAAGGAGAGGAAACAGGAATGCAGCTATGAAAAAACCAGGCAGCCCTAACAGTCTGTGTACCATGGTGCCATGACGCAGATAACTAATACCATCTTCTTTATGAAAACAGTCCACAAAAATCACAGAAACTCAGAAAAATATCCAGATCTTTCAGTGTTCTGTCCAGGCAGTGAGTTTGTTTAGTGTCCACAGGCAGTGAGGAGCTGAGTGGGAGCTGAGCGAGTCTCTGTAAACTGATTTGGCTTTAATTATTTACTAATCCCCCCATTCGGTACCTGCAGGAATGCAGTGGAGTAGAGAGGAGAGACTGGGTTTTAGATGACGCGATGATACCTGTGTCTCATCTATTATTGATCACCTGAGATCAGTGGCTTTTGTACCTTTCCATTCCTTCACATGCAGTCAGCTGGAAACGTTCTAACAGTAAACCCATCAGATCAGTTTATTCTTGATCTTCTATTTGTCTTGTCATAACTCTGCCTTCAATGTTTTGACCATGCCCCTGTGTACAAAGCAGCTCTATAAAGACATAAAGAAAAGCTAGATTTAAAGAAACTCCAGTGACCCGCACAGAGCCCTGACCTCAGCCCCACTTAACAGCTCTGGAATGAACTGGAACATCAACTGAGGCTTTCTTTACCAGCATTAGTGCCCAGCCATACAAATGTTGTCATCCTTTGACTAAATGGGCACAGGGTCTTGTGCCTACTTAGTGAAGAAATTACTCATTTGATGGTGTAGAAATATAATAATTGTATAACATTCCATCATATCGTTTAACTTTGAGACTGAGCCATGAAGAAACAGGTCTGCTGGAATACAAGAGTCAATGTTCACAGTGAACTAAGCTTCACATTGCCACTGGCTTAGAAGCTGAACACTGTACCAGCCCTTAAAAAGCTTATATGACGTTTGTTGCTGATCATTTGGACGTATGGAGGAGAGTATTGAGGACAGATAAATTTAAGTCCTTACTGTAAAGTGTGGTGGTGGTAGTATTTAGCTTCAGACCAGTTTTGCTGTCAGTGTCGTGCAAGTGTTTATTCAGCATTCTCACGTGATCTACCAGCTCCATGGGGTCTAGCTTGGTTTACTGACATGTCCAGCTTTCCTGGTCAGTATATTAACTCTTATTGGACTCAGAAATATAATCACAGTTGCTGATTGATTCGTCATCGTCCTGCTCCTCTTAGCCTGAGGTCAGAACTGTGCTGGTGTCTGATACAGACTCATGTTTCAAACAGCCAGGTAAGTGAAACCGAGCTCTCTTTAAATTCATTGATGAGATTCTCATGTTACACCCTCCGTGTCATGTGAACGGACACACTCGTCCATGACTGCCCAAAAGCAAACACGCGCCATGTTACAAGACATAAGAAAAGATTCAATACTGACACAGAAAGCCATCATATCATCATATCATCCAGGAGCATAGTAGAATTTAGAATCATCTAAACCATGATGGCCTGGGTCGCCAACATCGCTTTCATATGTGTAATAACATAAGCATAAAAATTTGTATAAGTACGTTTTTCAGCAAGACTTATCAGAGGTATTTGGACACATGAACATGATCTTGTTGGACGTCCCATTTATTTTATTTATTCATTTATTAGGATTAATTTATTAGGACAGAAACGGTAGTTACTGGTTACACAAGATTCATCAGTTCACAAGTTTCATGTCAAACAGTCATGGACAATTTTGTATCTTCAGTTCACCACACTTGCACGTCTTTGTACTGTGGGAAAAAACCGGAGCTCCCAGAGGAAACCCCACAGACAAGGGGAGCACATGCAAACTCCACACAGAAAGGACCCGGACCATCCCACCTGGGGATCGAACCCAGGACTGTGAGGCCTTAATGAAGAAGAGTGCTACCCACTAAGCCACCGTGCCACCCGGATGTCCTATTAAAAAAAAAAATTGCTATTAAAACAGAGTGACCTCTATGTGATCCCTTCAGCTATAACAACAGCCACTCTTCTGACGAGACTTTTTACAAGACTTTGAAGTAAGTCTGTAGGAATTTGTGCCCATTCGGTCAAAGGATGACAGCGTTTGTATGGCTGGGCACTGATGTTAATCAAGAAAGCTTCAGTTGATGTTCCAGTTCATTCCATTGCTGTTGAGTGGGGTTGAGGTCAGGGCTCTGCTGTTCTTCATGTCTTTATAAAACTTGATTCGTACACAGGGGCACAGTCATGCTGGAACAGGAAAGGGCCTTCCCTAAACTGTTACTGCATATAATTTTCTTCATATAATTGATTTATTTTGTTCACTGATTTGCAATAACATGTTGGCAAGAAAAGCAATGAGAACATAAACAGCACAACAGAGGTTCTATAGTGATCTTTATTGACAGTTCTTTTGTTCAATGCATTATTAAATAAAGCTTATTTTAGTTAAAACAAGATGTTATCCCTTATTTGAAAAGTAACATTTAAAAAAAAAAAGTTTGTCTGCAAAACAGCATTGTATAATAAACTTTAGTTAACATTAACCGTACATTAAAAATACCTGTAATAAAACACAATACATTTGGTAGACCGTTTCCTAGTCAGGCATTTGTTTATTGTTAAAAGATTCAGGTACCTCGTCCTCAGGGAAGCTGATATTTTCTCTGGATTGGCTGTTTTTCCTGAGAGAACATAAATATTACTCCAGAAAATCATAAAACATTAATAACATATACAACTATAATAAAATAACTTTTATTAGTACTTACCTGCCAAATACTAGATCATGGAGACCTGTAGAAATATAATAATACTGTTAAAATATTTTAGAATGATTTGTAATGGACAGTCTTGGGATTTCAATGAATTTCCTTTCAGTTCTTTTTGTGAATGAATGATTGGAAGATTCCAGCAGTTTTAGAATATTCTTTGTCAAGAAAACTGACAATTCAAGAACAAATCACCCAGCTAGCAGCTTCTTATTTACAGTAGACCTGTTTTTGGTGGTTTGTGGATCAAATTTGACAGTAGCGAATCAGGTCTCTTAAACTCTAAGCATGACACCCACGAGGATCTGCAGGCAGATTTTAGTGCAGCTGGCACAATGGGTAAAACATGTCATAAAGTTAGAGATAATAAAGCAATTTTACTGTCATCTGCCCTCTAAAAATGTATAGCTTGACCACCAATCACCAACCAGCAACAGATTTGCTTAGATTTGAATTTGTTTCATGCAGTCAGGTTAATTGGAGACACTGAATTGCACTATAAGTGAATGGGTGTGTGTACGTGTGTGTATGTGTGTCTGCCCTGGGATAGGCTCCACCACCAATCCCAACCCCCCGCAACCCTAATTGGATAAGTGGATAAGAAAATGTATGAATGAATGAATATTTTTAGAAGACCTCATGCCCTCTCTGAGAGCTTTGAAAGCCCAGACAGTTCCTATCTGAAATCTGACCATACAGACAATATTTCTCTTAGCATAATGACAATTCGAGTTTTCTTTATGACCCAATCAAATTATTTTTATTTATTAAAATGTCATCAGCTGTGGTCAATCATAATTACAGGAATTAAGAGGCCAAATAGCATTGTATTCCAATCATGAACTGTTGCAGAAATCATTACAATCCCAAGACTGCCGTGACACACGTCTCCAAAAAGTCCATGTCAACCTTTGCGCTCAACTGTATCTTAATGATGATGATTAATGGGGTATATACTGCTGTGTGGCACTCACATGGGTTGGTGTTACGATTCCTCAGCACATAAACAAAAAGCAGCACTGTTGCGACTGTAGCCAGAATCATTCCTCCAACAGCCGCCCCAATAACAGCAGGATAAGCCCGGAATGGAGGGTTAGCTAAAATACAACATGTAGTTTTTTTTAAAGACAGTAACCTTCTGAAGATCAAACAACTCCAAAGAATTCCTATTTCCCATTTCTCACCTGGATTCTTCCTCTGTGATGAATGTCCAATAGTACGGTGATTCACAGCTGTCACCCGGAACGCATATTTACCAGTAGGATCCAGACCGGTAATCTGGTAGCTACGTGCAGTGGATTCCAAATCCACTGTTACCTTCTGCCAAGGAAGAACATCTTCACTTTGTTCTACAGGTACAGGAAGCCTCTGATGCTCAATGAAGAACCCAGTGAGTTCTCCGTCTGTCTGGATCTGCCAGTCCATGTTAACATCTGTTCTCTGATGGTGGCTGTACATGAGCTTGGTGATGGTCACGTTTGGGGGCATTGGGTACCCTAAATCAGACAGGCATTAAAAAGCTGGTAAAATCTCAGATAATAGAACTGATGCCCAGATATTTAAACACCAGCTTTCCTTTATGGTACAAACAACTATTTGCTTTAAACTCACTCATCACCAGCAGAGTAATGGGGATCTCTGCTCCTCCGACAGCATTAGCAGCAGAGCACCAGTACTGTCCACTGTCCACCAAGCTGTCTGTCTCCAGTACTGTCAGATTCAACCAGGCTGCAGCCTGCTGAAGGATGTACTTTTGGGGGGCATCACTCACATTTTGCTTTAAATTATTGTACCAGGTGATTTCTGTCACCGCCGGGTAGTTCTTGATGAGGATGCAGGTGAGCTGGACGTCGTTTCCCTCGTAGACTGAAACCACACTGCGCTGAGTCTTCAGCTCTGGTGCCTCTGGAAGACAGTCATTCTGATTATACAATGTTTATTTTAGCTTTAATATGAGTTGGAAATTTAAAGATGTTGAATATGTAGCTTCTCACAAAGGAAGTCAGATACCTGAAGCTTATTTAAGCTATCTACCAGTTCAATTTCATTTCTAAATACTTCCTTACCCAGTTTCAACACACACTGTTTCGCCTCTTTAGCCAGCGGATGTTTGGCATGGCATATAAATGCTTTGCCACTGTAGGTGGCACTGGAGCGCAGGACCAGGATGTTGGAGTTCTCCTCAGATGTTCCTTGCATGTCTCCTGAGCTTGAGGCCCACCAAAGCAAAGCACGAGGGAAGCCGCCCTCCCAGGAGCAGGACAGCATCAGGTACTCGTTGTTACGTGTCGCATACGCAAAACACTGGGGTTCACCAAATGGCAGCCCTGGAAATGAAAGATATTGGTTTTCCTACTGGATTTGGGATCATATATGGAGTCAGACGATAGGTCATTAATATCATGCTTACACGTTTTACTGCTGCAGCTCTGGGAAGCTTGTTGTGCCACGTGTGAACCGTAGCAGGTGAATACAGAGTTGTTGGCAGTCTCAGAGCCTGGCTGGATCACGGTGATGTTACTGACAGCCTGTGTGTTGCCCCCGTTTACATACGGACCCGAGTTCAGGGTAGCTGGAGGGTAACCACCCACCCAGGAACAGGACAGAGCCAGATCAGTGTAGTTGTTGACCGGGATAATGAAACAAGATGGAGCACCATCTGGTGGATCTGTAAGGAAAATATTACACTGATACGAGATCCTGGTTCATTAGGGCTAATTTGTTTGGTTTAGCAGTGGAAGAAAGTCGATGCTCAGTGATGTAAGCTGAAGAAGGTCAGATCAGATGTTTTCTAGGTAAAGAGGGCAGTATTCCAGAAAAAGTGAGACAGATACAGATAGCATAACCGAACAGTGGTAATAAAAGTGCAGTGATTTTAGGTGTTGGAGGGATTTATGTTTCTCACACGTCTGTGGAGAAAATAGAAATTCATTAGCTTGATTGATTCACTTGTCCATTTAACAAGCTCCTTTTTCCTATACATTATCTTCTGTTTCGTGGTTTCACTTAAAAGTGCTTCTGATGTCACAAAACTGGTCAGTAATGACCAATAATTAGGAAAATAGTCATGAATCATAATCATTTCAACCACTGTTGCATCTGTGTGTTTCAGTCCCTCTTTAGGAAAAGACGAGACCTTATTTGAGATCCACAGAAGGCAAAATACAAGAAAAAGAAACTCAATTCATTGGATTCATGACAGTGGACGGACTTACAGTAGACGGTGAGCGTGATGGTTTTCTTGGAGCGAGTGTTGAGGTAAGTGTTCAGTACCAGACAGGCGTAATAACCCGCTTGGACACGCAGGATCTTAGTGATGTTGAGCTGAGGTCCAGTGTGGATCTGGGAGTTGTTGTAGAACCAGATGTACTGACCGGGAGGGTTAGCCATGGCTTTACACATCAGAGAGATGTTAGCATTTTCCAGAGCTGTGTATCCTTGATCTGTTGCTGAGTACGCTACCACGTCAATCTGAGGTAAATCTGGACCGACTGTACAAGAGATACATGTACACCGATCAGCCATAACATTAAAACCACCTCCTTGTTTCTACACTCACTGTCCATTTTATCAGCTACACTTACCATATAGAAGCACTTTGTAGTTCTACAATTACTGACTGTAGTCCATCAGTTTCTCTGCATGCTTTGTTAGCCCCCTTTCATGCTGGACCACCACAGAGCAGGTATTATTTAGGTGGTGGATCATTCTCAGCACTGCAGTGACACTGACATGGTGGTGGTGTGTTAGTGTGTGTTGTGCTGGTGTGAGTGGATCAGACACAGCAGCGCTGCTGGAGTTTTAAAACACCTCACTGTCACTGCTGGACTGAGAATAGTCCACCAACCAAAAATATCCAGCCAACAGCGCCCCGTGGGCAGCGTCCTGTGACCACTGATGAAGTTCTAGAAGATGACCGACTCAAACAGCAGCAATAGATGAGAGATCGTCTCTGACTTTACATCTACAAAGTGGACCAACTAGGTAGGAGTGTCTAATAGATTGGACAGTGAGTGGACACGTTATTTAAAAACTCCAGCAGCGCTGCTGTGTCTGATCTACTCATACCAGCACAACACACACTAACACACCACCACCATGTCAGTGTCACTGCAGTGCTGAGAATGATCCACCACCTAAATAATACCTGCTCTGTGGTGGTCCTGACCATTGAAGAACAGGGTGAAAGCAGGTTAAAAAAGTATGTAGAGAAACAGATGGACTACAGTCAGTAATTGTAGAACCTCAAAGTGCATTTACTTACATTAACACGTTCTTTCTATTGAAGGATTTAAAACTGTAAGGATGAGATGACAAAGACATTCGCAAAATATAAAAACAATATCTAGACAGTCACTGACAGCCAACACAGCCCTTATTCAAGATAGTTAGATATGTTACAGGTTCTACTCACATAACACGTTTAACCCTGTACGCTCACTGAGCTGTTGGTTGACTGAGTTTCTGGCCAGGCACCTGAACGAGCCTGTGTGGTTACGGGTCACTCTGGTGATGTTAACCAGACTGGAGTTTCCCTTGGCCAGTGTAGTAATCAGTCCCGTCGGGCTCTCCTGCTCCCAGGTGTAGTTAATAGGACCGGTGCCCTTCTCCACAATACAGCGCATCCATAATGATGAACCTTCCGCTGGAGATGCATCGCTCAGCACTATTTGTGGTTTGGAAATGCTCACTGTAAAACAGAACATCGTCCGTTATAAATGAAGCAGATTATTCAAGGACAACTATTGGAAAAAAAGCTAAACCCTTTCTTTTGTGACACCCCCCATTCCCATTCCCCATGTTAATCCCTCTTTCCATTTTCCTATTCCCTTGCTGCTGACACCACCCCCAGTCTGGCTGGATTCTAACTCAGAGCTACACTGGATAGTCACGCTATGCTCCATGGAAATCCCCACCACTCGTGCCTTGTTAGGTAAAATATCAAGGTGTCCATAAACTTTTGGTGACTTGTTTTTCTCCCAGGCCTCTATGTTGCAACAAATGTACTCTATTCTCTATGTGCATATTGTAGCGTCCGCCACTGGGGGGCCGGAACGGGCTTTACCCAGAAAGCCTTGCGGCCGTGGTATCCAGACTTACCGTAGCCGTGTAGCCCAGTGTTGGGGATGGTGTGGCTACGGTAAGGGCTGGATAAGCAGTTCTTTGTTTGTCTGTCTGTTGTGTGAATGTTCATGTGTGTGAATGAATGTCTAAAACAACCATCTCGCGGCCCTGATGCCCCTTCCTCCATACTTGCCGGCGCCACAATATATTTGCTCTATCTGCAAAGAAGAAACATTATGAAGAAGCGTACTGGATGATCGCCTGACGTCCGAGACGTCATTTATTTATTTTTCTTGTATTATAGTATTTCTTGTTCTCGGCCAATAAACATCCAGTAACCAAGGAGCAAACAACAATCAAATATATTTTAAAGTTATTTAGTTAAAGCTGTTTCTTAAATGCCATGTTCATCTAAGGGAGCATCTAAAAAGTTCATTAAGCAGAACGCTGAATAAAATGCGGTAAATGTTGTAATAGTTGCACCGTGACGTGTACGATTAGTTATGCCTGTATTACAGAATTGAGTTCTACATGGTGAAAAAAATATTTATGTAAATTTTGTGACGACGGTGAGACGTTAGTAAACAGCATTCTTTTTCTTAGAATAGCCCTTTTATTTAGGAATATTAGTTCTTGTGTGAATTACAAGGACAGGAAAAAAGGACGGCAGACACAGAAGTCAGAACAGGGGACGCGTAACGTTATTACTATTTTTTGCTCTTTCTTCTCAACACTTGTGCTTGATTTACACTGAAGCAAATATACACGTCAGCGCGTGCACGCGATTGCACGTTTGTTTGCGATTGAACTGATTAAAATACGAGCCGTTTTTAATTTAAAAAAGCCATTGTTACTCGTTTTCTTGTTGAAAAACGAATAACCAAAGGTACACGGACCCTACCCCAATAACCCCAACACCCCCAACCATTAACTTGGTTCTGGGGCATGCTTGTAAATAATTCTCTTTGTGCCCTACCATTTGAATTTCACTAAACTTAGACATAAGCTTACATTCTCACATACACATCAGCTATATAAACTCACTCCTTTCATGTAATAAAGTGAACGTTTACTCTGACTGTCTGTCTGTGTGAGTTTCCCAAGAGCAGCAAGATTTCTTAAAGATCTCTTGATGTTCTAACAGAGGTTACGTTATGTAATGGCGTGGAGAAACCCCATCCGACCTTCCTTCCTTCTAGTATATCAGCTGAGATTCGAACTTTAGACCTCAAGCTGTCTTCAGTGCTTTGCGCCACCTGAGCGACTCTTCAGTAACCAGTTTATCCTAACCAGTGACATAGTAGATCTAGTGCCACCCAGGGAGCAAAATCAGAAATGCATTTCTGGACAGGGTGCTGGTCTTACCCAAAAAGTAGAGCAGCCACAGCACCTCGTGCATGTCTTGGTGAATGAACAGGTCAGACTAACTACAGGTAGTGACAAGAGGTGAGATTTAAACTTTAAACTCCCCTTGGTGCTGTGCTGTACCCATAATATTTGCTGCACCAACGTGCTGCCACCATACAATGACTGCACAATACATTGTCTTAGTCTTGCCAAAAAATGCATGATTCTGTTACCCTGTATTCTTTTTTACTGTACTTACTCATCACCAAAAGCGTGATGGGAATCTCAGCGCTTCCGACAGCATTGGTAGCCGAACACCAGTACTGTCCGCTGTCCACCGTGCCATCTGTACCCTGCACAGTCAAGCTGGACCAACCAACACCATGCTGAAGAAGGTATTTTTTGAGATGATATCCAAGTCTTTGTTTTGTATTGTTGTACCAGATTATTTCTGTAACTGCAGGATAGTGTTTGGTCAGATTGCACGTGAGTTGAGCATCGCTGCCTTCAGTGACCGATACCGAGCTGTGCTGAGACATCAAAACAGGTGCATCTGGAGGAACGAGGCATATGGAACATCTTCAAATTCATGTGGAATAAAGAATCTCAAGAATATTTAGCGTGGAACTACACATTACACCGATCAGGCATAACATTAACTGACTGATCTGTGGCTATCCTGCCCCTTAAGCAATAAACTGTGATGCCCTGTGTATTCTGACACCTTTCTATCAGAACCAGCATTAACTTCTTTAGCAATTTGAGCTACAGTTGGATCGTCTGTTGGATTGGACCAGACAGGCCGGCCTTCGCTCCCCACGTGCATCAATTAGCCTTGGCCGCCCATGACCCTGTCGCCGGTTTACCACTGTTCCTTTTGATAGATACTGACCACTGCAGACCGGGAACACCCCACAAGAGCTGCAGTTTTGGAGATGCTCTGAGCCAGTCGTCTAGCCATCACAACTTGGCCCTCGTCAAACTCGCTCAGATCCTCACGCTCGCCCATTTTTTCTGCTTCTAACATCAACTTTGAGGATAAAATGTTCACTTGCTGCCTAATATATCCCCCCCACTAACATGTGCTGTGATGAAGAGATAATCAGTGTTATTCACTTCACCTGTCAGTGCTCATAATGTTATGCCTGGTCGGTGAATATCGAGCAATGATGAAAACGTCTTACCCAGCTTCAACACACACTTCTTGCTTTCTACAGCCAGTGGGTGTTTGGAATGGCACACGAACGATTTGCCATTGTAGCTGTTATTAGAATGCAAGACCAAAATGTTTGTTTCTTCCTCAGATACACTCAGCATGTCCCCTAAACCAGAGGTCCACCAGAGCAGAGCCTGAGGGAAACCCCTTACCCAAGAGCAGGACAGCACAAGGTGTTCGTTATTAAGGCTGGAATTGGCGACACATGTGGGTTCTCCATGTGGCAGCCCTGAGGAACAGTTAAGCAACATGTAAGCAAATGAACACCAGGTTCCTGTGTATGCAACTCATGTTAGATGATAGATTGTACACTCACACGCCCTGGTGTTGCAGGACTGGTTGAGATTTAATGCAACATGTGAACCATAGCAGGTGAACACTGAGTTATTAGCAGTACCAGGGCCTGGCTGAACCTGTGAGACTTCAGCAAAACCTTCTCTGTTCACTCCATTCAATGAAGTCCATTTTAAGGAAGCTGGAGGGTAACCCCCCTCCCAGGAGCAAAAGAGCTTTAGGTCAGTGTAGTTATTTGCTGGGAACATGGTGCATGATGGAATTCTATCAGGTGGATCTAAAGGAGGGAGTGTTAGAATGGGTCTTAGTGTTTAAAAACAATTACTGAGTAAACAGTGTGCTAATATTCTTTGCACAGTGCTAATATACTAGCACAGTGTGCTAATATTCTTTACGCTTCCTCTCTACTGATTTTAAACCCTACTCTGACCGAGGAGAGCCGTGACTAACACACACCCCCTCCGACACGTGTGCAGTAGCCGCCTGCATCTTCTCACCTGCATGAGGTGAGTTCACATGTGGATCAGCTTTGTGTCTGGAGAGACACACCCTGATCACATTATCCCCACATTATCCCCTCAGTCAGCCAGCAGAGGTCGTAATTGCATCAGTTATGAAGAATCTCCTCCGGCACTCACCCTTTGAACAACAAGCCAATCGTTTCCCTATTTCTTGGTCTAGCCTTTTTTATTGCTCTGCCTAAACAGATTCTTCCCTTTTTCATGAAAAAAATCATGAATTATTTTAAGAATCAGCTGCACAGGAAGAACACAAATCAACAACAAGAGAGAAAACCACCCTACATATATCCAGAATGAATGAAGAGAAAAGTGGACTCATGTAGATGATGTGAAGCAGGACTCACAGTAGACGGTAAGAGTGGTCGTTCTCTCGGAGTGAGTGTTGAGGTGAGTGTTCTTGGTCAGACAGGTATAGTCACCTGCTTGCATTCTCTGGATCTTTGTGATGGTTATCTGTGGTCCGGTGTAGATCTGGGAGTTGTTAAAGAACCAGACATACTGACTGGGAGGGTTGGAAAAGGCTCGACAAAGAAGGGAAATGTTTCTATTCTCCAGAACTGAAAAAACATTTTCTGTGGCCGTATAGGCTGTGGCGTCTATCTGAGGCAAATCAGGTCCATCTAGATAGAAGAGGCTGGTATTAAATATGTGCATATAATGGATTCTCAATGAGAAATCACTTCCTTAAGTAAAAAACTCACATAGGACGTCTAACCAGATCTGATCACTGCCTTGTTGGTTGATCTCGTTCTTGGCCAGACACCTGTACCAGCCTGTGTGGTTCCGGGACACCCGGGTGATGGTATATAGACTACTGTTGTGCTCAGCAAGAATGGTGACCAACCCGTCGTGTCTCTTGAGCTCCCAGATGTAATGGATAGGCTCAGTACCATTCCCCAGCCCACAGCTCATCCACACTGATGTGCCTTCCTCAGGGGAGGTGTCACTTAGCAGGATATAGGGTTTGGACACTGGTAATCCCACTGTAAAATAATAGAACTACTGATTTTGGAACTGATACAGTACCAAACTCATTATATGAAAACATCCTGCCCATGTCATAGCAGGTCTTACCTGGGCTCATGATGTCTGAAGGATTGCCGAAGGTACGGCGATTGACCGCTGTGACACGGAATGCATACCTCACACTGGGGTCCAGATTGGCAATGTGGTAGCTATGAGTCCCGGGGTCAAGATCATCAGCTACTTTCTGCCAATAAGAGGCAATGTCACATGTGCGCTCAATGAGGAACCCAGTGAGGTTGCCATCTGACTTGACTAACCATTCCAGATTAACATTTGTCCTCTGTCGCCCGCTATAGAGAAGTCGACTGATGGTCACGTTTGGAGGCACTGGGTAACCTGTAACAAAAATAGATCCAGAAACAAAGGTCAGAGGAGCTGGTATACCTATTTTACAGGTGTTTTATTGATACCAATACAAAGAAGAGACCTTCGAGACCTTCTGTCCCTCACTGCCTTAAAACACAATATACTTATTTATTAAATAACCACATGGAAAACTTTGGAAAACCAGTAAACATAGCAAGTTGATACTTTACTATGCAGCAACATCCAGAATTGCTGGTGATTTCTCTGGAGCTCAAGCTCAAATGAGACAGACTGGTCGTGAAGTGGAAACACGTTTCAAGTTTGGAATACAATGTTTTATATAGTTATAGTGTTTTCCAGACCCTCCCCTGTTGTTTCCAAGCCGAATAAAGCCAGCATCTTGTACTTGGGGTGTGTTAGTGCTAAGAGTATGGGTAACAATTTATTCTGAGGGGTACATAGGCATTTCTGAGCAAGATATGCTGCCCTCTAGACAACGATGTTGCTTGTTTTAGAGAAACAATGCCAAACCACATAAGCACTTGCAACAGCATGGCTTCATAGCAAGAGTGTAGGTGCTAAACCAGCCTGTCTGCAGTCCAACCTTTCTCATATTAAAAATCCTATAAAAAAACTATCACTGAAATGTATTTAGTGCTTCACTTACTCATCACCTGCAATGAAACAGAAATCTCTGCTCCTCCAACAGCATTATTAGCAAAACACCAGTACTGTCCACTGTCCATCGTTCTGTCCGTTTTCACAATGGTCAGGTTACACCAGGCTGCACCTTGTTCAAGAACATACTTCCTCGTGGTGCCGTTGATCACCTGCTTGAAGTTGTTGTACCAGGTAATTTCTGTAGTAGCGGGGTAGCTTTTGCTGACCACACAGGCGAGCTGGACATCGTTACCCTCATAGACTGACACCATGCTGTGCTGGGTCATTAACACTGGCGCCTCTGGAAATTAAAGGGAACTGTTCTTGTAACAAGTGGGAATAAAGATAATAAACAAACGTTGTGCATTTTGAGTAGAACTTACCAAACGTTACCACACACTGAGTGGTATCTCTGGTTAGTGGATGCTTGGCATGGCATACAAAGAATTTGCCATTATGAATGCTACTTGAGTGCAGAACCAGGATGTCGGACTTCTCCTCGGGTGTACTTTGTATCTCTCCTGAACTGGAGGTCCACCAAAGCAAAACCTGAGGAGAACCTCCCTCCCAGGAGCAGGACAGCATTAGGTGCTCATTATTATGGCTGGAATTTGCAGAACATCTGGGTTCTCCATAAGGCAGCCCTTAAAAAAAGAAGAAGATTCATTTCTGTGCTCCTTGTTGAAAAAGGAAGCCCAAAGTACGTCTTACTTACATGAACTAGCATTGCAGCTCTGGGTAGCATTGAGTGCAACATGTGAGCCATAGCAGATGAATAACGAGTTGTTAGCAGTCTCAGGTCCTGGCTGAATCTGAGTGACTTTAGTGATATTAGAGACTGCCGGGTCTCTATTCTTATTTGGTCTCCAATAAATGGTAGCTGGGGGACAACCTCCATCCCAGGAGCAGGTGAGAGCCAGGTCAGTGTAGTTGTTTATTGGGAGGATAGAGCAGGTTGGTGCAACATTGGGTGGATCTGCGAGAATATGTCCAAGGTGAACAGAAGCATTTTCACTGGAGGTCTCAGACTTTTGGCCCCAACAGCATATTAAACTGATAATGAACTTAAGTTTGTAAGTAGTAAGTAGGAATACATGTACGCACATACAGGGATGTAACTACATAACAGCACAATAAAAAAACCACAAAAATTCACTTAGAGAAGAAAGACGGCTCTCTTGTGGTCTTTACTTACAGTAGACAGTGAGAGTAACGGTTCTCTTGGAAGACGTGTTGAGGTACGTGTTGAGGTTTGTGTTCTGTGCCAGGCAGGTGTAATTGCCCGTGTCCCTGCGTAGGATCTTGGTGATGGTGAGCCGTGTTCCAACATAAATCTCTGAGTTGTTGTAGAACCAGATGTATCGACTGGCGGGGTTGGACAGGGCTCGACACGTGAGGGAGATGTTTCCATTTTCCATGACGGAGTATCCTTGATCTGTTACTGAGTGAGCTGTGGTGTCGATCTGAGGCGAGTCGGGTCCAACTAAACAGAATAAAAATTATTTATACTTATAAAATGTAGAATCTGAGAAAAATAATCCTGAAGAATTACTTTGGTTTGTCGACTGGAAGAAGTTTAAATGATCTATTCAAGGATTAGCAAAAGTCCCAATCCCTGATCCAAGTTCAAACGTGTCATCATATATTTGTCCAAAAGTCCAAAAGAGCTAAATGGACCTGCTTTCTAGATGAAAGGCTTGGTATTCCAGTCCCTACAGTGGCTGAGAACACAACAGCATTAAAGGAGAACACAAATACATCAGCAGGAATCAGTGATATATATGTATATATATATATATATATATATATATATATATACAGTATATATATATATAATCAATGCTGTATGCTGATAGCTGATCCGAATGAATTAACGGTACTCACTCACTTTGAATATTTTACTTAACCAATATACAGTATAACATATATAGTGCGATGTTCATGTCATGGAGGGTCCCCCATGCCATGGGCCCCAGTGCACCTGCCCCGCCCCGCCCCCCCTACCCAGGAGTTCGGTGGGTAGCACTGTCGTGCTTTCTGGGTGCTTTCTGTGTGGAGTTTGCACCCCCCTCGTGTCTGTTTGGGCTTCCTCCGGGTGTTCCAGTTTCCTCGTACAGTACAAAGACGTGCAGTCAGGTTAAAAGAAAAAAACGAAAAGTCCCCTAGGTAAGTGTGTGTGTGTGTGTGTGTGTGGCCCTGTGATGGACTGGCGACCTGTCCATAGTGTTTCCGACCTTTCACCTAGTAAATTGTACCCACCACAACCCTGAATAGGATAAAGCAGTGGTTAAACAGACAATCAATTAATGAATGAATGAACTTTAAAATCACTGCATTTAAAGGTTGCTCACACCAGAAATGCTCCTGGTCACTAGGGGCACTGTATCATTTTAGCTGCTGACATTGCAACAGAATCATGATTAAGCAAGATGCTGATGATAAAAATGAAGAACTAGACTCTGATGTTGGTCTAAGAAAGGTAAGCTGTCTGTTGTAGGCTATAGTGTTATTGGTGATGTATTTGCTGTTGTGTTATCAGCTTTCGTTTGCTTTGTAAATGTCGTAGCTATTTAATAAGAAAGATTGGCATGGAAGCACATGTTAGCTCTTTGGTTGGTAGCTGGCTTGTCATAATAGATAATCAGCTAATTGTTGTGAAACGGCAACTACTATAAATGTACTGGGGTTGAAATTACATCCTTGAAAGCAAATTTAAGATGCAATTAACCATTTGGAGGAATAAACAAACATTGAAGCTTTGGAGTGGTTCTGTAAGCAGACAGGGTTATACTGTATCTAGAACCATTTGAAAAGCTCTTGAGAAACTGTTCTATAAGTGTGGATGGAATTGTGAAGGACAATACCGTTAGCTATTTAACAGAACAACAAGGTGTAGGTGTTCTCTCTTACTTACACAAGACATCTAACCAGATACGTTCACTGAGCTGCTGATTGACCTCATTTCTGACCAGGCACCTGTACCAGCCCGTGTGGTTACGGCTCACCCGAGTGAAGCTGATCAGACTGCTGTTGTTCTCAGCCAGTATGGTGACCAGCCCACTTTGGTCCTCCTGCTCCCAGAAGTACTGGATAGGATTTGTACCATTGTTTAGATCACACCTCATCCAGAATGATGAACCTTCAACTGCTGAGGACTCATTCAGTAGAATATAGGGTTTGGACACTGGCACTGCCAAGCAAGTCATGAAAATGTGAAAACATGGTAAAGAAATATCATTATATATTCAAATAACAATTATAGTAAATAAAATCACCTATCTATCATCTGATGATGTCTTATTTCTTAAAATTGCAAGTATTACTGAGCTACCCATCTGTCCATGCAGTAACTGGGTCATACTTGAGTAATGAAAACAACAATCAGCTATCAAACCTAGATCATACAAATTATAACCTAGCATGTCTCTTACCTAGAACCCGTAGATACACATAATAGTAGTAAAGTTTGGCTCCATCAGCAGAGTCGTACAAGGCCTGGCAGGTGTACAAACCCTCTGCAGCTGTGGGCAGCTCCTTCATGGACAAAGAGGCACTATCACTGATGATCTTTAGGTCCCCCAGATCCTTGGCGAGCTGCTGCAGCTTTGGACCCTTTCCGAAGTCATACAACAAGGCTCGGATTGTTTCGGTGCCTGGTTTGGTGAAGCTCCAGATGTAGATATCGGGGAGGCTTAGGCCGCACTCCAGGACGACTTCCTGTTCCACCACAGCCGAAATTTTGGTGTCTTTGTAGACGACTTGTCCAGGGTCTGAAATCTCCAACCCTGAAAATTAAGTTATTGCATGGACTTTTAAGGAAACACCCAAAGACCTCAAACATTAAGGACTGCAGCTTAAGCTATAATTTTTAACCTGTCTATAAGCTCATCCAATTTGACTTTAATCTGCATTATAGTTATTGTCTCGGTTGTTAATATTGGGAAGTGTATTTTTCATATTTTACTATTCAGTGTAAATATATGTTGTATTTTAGTGTGTTTATTCAGTTCTTATATTTTTCATATATTTTATGTTTAGTGTTTATTTAATGTTTATTGTTGCACCATGGGTCTGAGTGTAAGATAATTTTAATCCTCTGTATGTCCTGTACATATTGCAGTATTGACAATAAAGCAGACTTTGGTTCATGTTCATAAATATCAAGTCACAATGTGTGAATTGTGCATGTAAATCTAAAGTAGACGAGACATTGCTCATTGTGAAAAATATACAAATAAATTTCATTTGACTAGAAAGAAATTGTACTTTTTACTTATAAGTAAATATAAGAAAGATGTCACAGTACTTTAGCTTCTTTACACTATTCCTACAATATTATTTCTGTGGCTAAATCCCATTCTGTTAGACATACAGTGCACTACGTAAGTCCTAATGCTATTATGATCTACAAATTGAAGGGAAAATATGCAGTAAAAACTGTGTGTAAGATCTCCAAGAGCTACTTATGATGTATTTAACTGTATTTTAACTGAGCCTGGGTTAGGTTAGGGTTTAGGGTTAGGGTTAGGGTAAGGTTAGGGCTAGGTTAGAGTTGGATTAGGGTTAGGGTTTGGTTACTTTTGGGTTAGGGTTAAGAGATAGGGTTAGGTTAGGGTTTAGGGCTAGAGATAGGTTAGGGTTAGGTCCTAGAGCTAGGGATTGGTTAAGGTTAATCCCGTTCTGTTATTAATACAGTACTGCACTACATAATGCACTACATAAGTCCTACCATGCTGTTATGAGCTACAAATTGAGGGGAAATTGTGTAGTAAAAATGTGTGTAAGCTACTTATGATGTATTTAACTGTATTAATTTAAAAACATTTACATTTGTATGAAAACAAAAAAGAGAAAAATCATAATATCAGCATGCGACTGCTTTTATACACAATGTATTTACAGCTATAGCATAAACAGGATTTTTGTCAGGTAGTCTATGACAGTGCTAACTGCTAACATTAGCCTTCTCTTCTAGTTACCTAAGTCTCAATTTGCATATCCTTTCTGAAAAATCAAACTGTAACCCTGTAAATTTTAAGTCTTCATTCCTGTATCTGCAAAGTACAATTAATAGTCTGTTAAGAGTTCATTTATACTTCTTCAGTCAATGCAAGCTTAACCCTGTGTGCATGGATTCTTACCTTGCAGGTGAGGAGACAGAAGAAGAAATGTTAAAAACAAATCAGACACTATATATACCATGGTGTCATGACATAATGTTTCAGAAGAAAAAAAACAATAATTTAACAAACTTGAAAAAAATCCAATTTAGAAACAAAACATCGTCCAGACAGACAGGTCAGGTGAAGCTGAGTGAGAGAGCATGTCGTCTTCATAAGCTGAATTAGTATAAATTATTCACAGATCCTTATTTCTGCCCGGAGGAATACAGCCAGGGTTTAGGATGACATGATGATGCTTCATCTATTATTAAAGAATAAAGCCTGAAACATTCCACCATCCACACCAGGTCTGAAATTCATTAATGCAATAAACACAAGGTTCTAACACTGCACGTCACATATTTCTATAATGTTAGATACGCTGATGAACCTGGGTTAGAGTTCTGTTTTATTTGCTTTTACTGAAAGATCTAGAAGATGTTGAAGATGTGACGTCTTTTTGTGTCCACAAAACACCAATTTCACAAAAATGTATGTAATAGGTAAACATAATATCATAACAAAATAACATAATATATGAAAGAAATTTTAGTGTTAATTTCAGGGTTAGGGTTTAAGGTTAGGGTTAGGGTTCATGGCTAGGATTATAGGTGGGTTAGTTTTAGATTAGAGTTAGGTTAAGGGTTAAGGGTTATGTTAGTGTTGGGTTAGGTTACTGTTGGGTTTGGGTTAGGGTTAAGAGATAGGGTTAATGGTTAGGTTAATGTTGGTTAGGGTTAGTGGTTGGGGTTAGGTTAGAGTTGGGTTAGGGTTAGGGCTTAGAGCTAGGGTTAGGGTTTAAAGTTAGGGCTAGGGTTAGGTTAGAGTTGGATTAGGATTATGTTAGGGTTTAGGGCTAGAGTTAGGTTGGGGCTAGGGTTAGGTTAGTGTTTGTCTGGGTTAGGGTTAGTGGTTGGGCTTTGGTTAGAGTTGGGTTAGGGCTTAGAGTTAGGGTTAGGATTAGGATAGAGTTGGATTAGGGTTTGGTTAGGGTTTAGGTTTGGGCTAGGGTTAGGTTAGTGTTGGTTAGGATTTAGGGTTTGGTTACTTTTGGGTTAGGGTTATAGTTAGGACCTAGAGGTTTGGTTAGGGATAGGCTTAGGTTAGTGTTGGTTAGAGTTGGGCTAGGGTTTAGGGTTAGGATTGTGGTAGCAGAAACTACCCTATACCGCCTAAAGCACTTGGACACCTGTCATATGCTTGTTGTATATTGCATGAACATTTATTTTGAAGCAACTATAACAGTCTTCACTCTTCTAGGACTTTCCATCAAATTTTGAAATTGAATTCTTTATAAATTCCATCAATCAGAAGACCATTTTGAGGGTCAGATACTAATGTTGGACGAGAAGGTCTGGCTTGTAATACACAGTTGATTTAATTCCAAAGGTGATCAGTGTGCAGATGTCGTTCATCCACAACAATCATCTCAAACCAACATGAGGTCTTAATTTTAGCACAGGGGCACAGGCATGCTAAAACAGGAAAAGGAACTTCCCCAAATTGTGGCCACAAAGTTGAAAGTGTTTAATACATTTTTACATAATTGTTTTTTTTATTTCATGTAAAGTACATTCAAGCTCATCAAAATGTGTTATTAAAAATAGTGACATAGTGACAAGACGTTTGAGTTGCCAACAGCGAAAGATACTAAATTTAAACAGCACACAAATACATTTATTATTCAATCATACCACAAACTACTTTATGTACAGCAGGTTTAAGCATTATGGTGACAGTAACATCAAATGTTTCCAAAAACGATTTCATTCTGTTAGGTAGTAACAAAATATGACTATTCAGAATACAAAAAAATATCAATTTATGACAGTTTTAGTCATTAATTTATCCTTAATATGGTCATATATTACAGAAATATAAAAATAACAAAAAGATAAAAATAAACCAAATATGAATGTAGTTCATTAACACCTGTACACACTCTTCAGTACATTGGCTTTCCCTACAGCACTCATAGTAAAATATCACATAACTATGATTAGTTCTAGCGTCTAAATGTGTCAATACATCTGATATATCCTTTAAGTAAAAGACTGTACCATCAAAGCTCAAAGACCTTGTAGTGCTTTAAATCAAGATATTCTTCATGTATTGTGTTTATTGTGAATTGAGATGGTTGTGGTACTGGATGATTGTAAATCTGCTTTGCATCAGAATCAGTTTTGAAGAGACGGAGGTTATGTTGGTTATGATGACCTTCCTTGGTTTATCTCAGGACAGAGACGTGAGGGCATTGTAGTAGCTTCTGGCAGAGTCACAGATGCTGCTAAAAATATAAAATAATTAAAATCAAAATAAACAATAACTTTGACCCCCTTAATATTTCAATTCAAGTGGTGATTGTGTATGCTGCTACCTGTATTTGTCTCTGTTTTATGTGCCTCTTGTTCTCCTCCAACTACCTCGTCCTCTGGAAAGTTTATATTTTCTCTAGACCGACTGTTCTGCCTATAAAACCACAAATCAAATAAAAATACATGAGGGTACATGAGGATATTATACTGTTATAAAGACAGAATACTAATTAAAAGAAAAAACACCATATAGGGTGTGTTCGAAAACCTAGAGAGCTGCCTTGCTGTCTTACTGTCTACATAGGCAGCTTTGTAAGTAGAGAGGATTCTAATAAGTCATCGACTTACAAGGCATGTTATTCGAACACGCTACTTAGACAGCGATTACATCAGTTTTTGCTTACTAAGCTAACACATTTTCAACAGGGGTTTGATTAGACCTTGAAGGTAGACTGGAGCTGGTCCATTTTTGGCTTTGTAGGCGAGCATCAGTGTTTTAAACTGAATGTGTGCAACTACAGGAAGCCGGTGAAGAGAACGCAGCAGTGGGGTGATGGTTAGCATCATGCCATTCAAACCAATGGGATGAGGTGGCACAACGAGGTACCATGTCAACTAACATCTTCTTCCATATACCAAAAACGGTTAAACTGTCCCTGACTAGCCAGTTGTACAGTTGTACATGTTTATACAAACTAAAAACCAATTATAATTTATTAGTCAGTTTATTAGTCAGCCGCATCGTCCGCCATATTTGTTATCTTTTTTTGTGAGAAAAGTTGTGCCGCACTGAATGCTGGGATTGCCTTCACCGCTAAGGAAGCTTTGGATGCTCCCTTGTTCTCCGCTCAAAATACTGTTAAAAATTTAAGATACCTTATTAGTGAGCATATTAAGGCATCTAGCATTTCGAACAGCCTGCTTCTCGGGAGCGCGCATAGGACGACATAAAATGCTGTCTATATAGAGAGCTCACTAGGTTTTTGAACACACCCATAGTAGGTACCAAGTAGGTATGCAGGTGTAGGAAGGTGTTGCATTCATTCAGAGTCTTTTGAACTGTACTGGAGAGATGGAGAGATGGAAAATCATATAACTGATGTGTACAAACGATGATGATGATGAAGAGCACTGACCAAACTCTTTCATATGTGTTTCATTAAGTATATGATTCACAAACCATTATCAAACCAGTTATTGGCCAAATGTGCTCTGTGAGTAGGGTCATTGTCATCCTGGAGAATACCACTCATCATAAAAATGTTCTATACAGTCAGTATAACTGGATTGATTTGCAGTGACTCTTTTCTTTAAAGAACAAGTGGAATCAAACCATTTCTAATGGTTCCACATGTGAACATAAACGACATATACTTTCACCCAACACAAGCTTTTATTAATACTTACCTGCCAAATATCATGTCATGAAGACCTGTAGAAACATAACAAAATTAAAATGTGATGGTCACTGTATTAAATATTATATTACTGATATTGGTGTCTCAGAATGGGGCACGTACGAGGGTTGGTGTTGCGATTCCGCAGTAGATACACAAACAGCAGCACAGTCGCTAAAGTAGCTAACAGCATTCCGCCTATAGCTGCTCCAATGACAGCAGGATAAGCCTTGAATGGTGGGTTAGCTGGAAGACAAATACATTATAATTAAAGTTGTGTGACTTTTGTTTATGGAATAATTAAAATGCATGAGAATACGTTACAGTGATGTGGGACTACCAGTAAAAATCATGACTGCAGTAATCAACATTTATAAATACAACGGTACCTTGAAACTCGACATCAGTGGGTTCTGGGAGTGGCATCAGGTTTAAAAGACGTTGAGTTTAAGGTATTTTTTTCCATAAGGATGTTTGGGAAACCTGTTAATGTGTTCCATGGTCCCATAAAACTGCATATAATTTAGTCTAATGTAAAATAATGGGATTGTTTTTGACACTTAGACACTTAAAATAACACAAATATTTTATGCACTTTACTTCTTTATTGTTTCCTTATGCTTCTTAATCATGGAGATGCTTGATCTTGGAATACCGTATTCCATTCAGTACCGGTGCATTCACATAAGAAGTGGCAAAACCGCTTATGCGCTGCTGTGCCGTTATTTCCTATGGAGTGTGGCAGCGGTGCACAAACCATAACGTGACTTATTGTACTAAAACAGCGAGCGAGGAATTTGATTAGTGGAGGAACTTATGAGCAGTAATAATTAAGAGAAGTTTAGTTCTCCTGTCTCCTTCTTTTACTACATTAAACCACGTTAAGCTTTATTTTGAACCAGAAGCGTTTTAGACTCTGGGAAAAGCTGATTCTGATTCTCACAATTTCTCAGAACCTCGAGCTATAACACAAGTTTAAAAGTGAAACAGGGAGGAAAATCCAGATAAACACAGATACATGTGGAGCTGTAACACTGGATCTGATAGTTATTCCACACAAATGCAGATTTGTCTCATATTAACACTTTGATGACGTTTTACCGCTCAAGCCAAGTGCTCAAAAAAGCTGCAGCTGCACACACGTTGAGTTTAAGGTTGATGGTGAGTTTAAGAGTACAAATTTCTCAGCAGTGTTGTGTTAGTGACCGTAACTTTTGATGATTCATTGTTGAGCTAATCATTACCCTTATTGTGTAAGGGTATGGGAATGTGTAGTGCTCTGTAGAACATACAATATATAAATCGTATATGTAGATTAAACACCTTTACTCGAGAAAAAAAAACCTGTCTCACCTGGGCTCTTGACCTGTGAGGGATATCCTGTAGTGCGGTGATTGACAGCAGTCACACGGAACACATATTTGCCAGCAGGATCCAAACTTGTGATCTGGTAGCTGCGGGTACTGGGCTCCAGATCTGACACCACTCTCTGCCAGAGAAGAACATCTTCACTCTGTCCAGCAGATCCCGGGAGCCTCTGACGCTCGATGAAGAACCCAGTGAGGTTCATGTCTGTCTTGATCTGCCACTCAATGATAACATCTGTCCTCTGATGGCTGATGTATAAGATCTTACTGATGGTCACATTCGGAGGAATGGGGTACTCTACAGCAGACATAATATTCAATTATATCATAGTTCTGTTCATTTAGGTTTTCTTTACTACCTAGGATATAAAACTTTACCTCAGTGAGTCCACATTGCTGGGTCGTTGTCCCCAGTTTTTATTCAGTTAAGTGTTTATGACTCAAAAGAGACCGATCAGCCATAACATTAAAACCACCTCCTTGTTTCTACACTCACTGTCCATTTTATCAGCTCCACTTACCATACAGGAGCACTTTGTAGTTCTACAATTACTGACTGTAGTGCATCTGTTTCTCTGCATGCTTTGTTAGCCCCCTTTCACCCTGTTCTTCAATGGTCAGGATCCCCACAGGACCACCACAGAGCAGGTATTATTTGGGTGGTGGATCATTCTCAGCACTGCAGTGACACTGACATGGTGGTGGTGTGTTAGTGTGTGTTGTGCTGGTATGAGTGGATCAGACACAGCAGTGCTCCTGGAGTTTTTAAATACTGTGTCTCTCATCTATTGCTGCTGTTTGAGTCTGTCTAGACCTTCATCAGTGGTCACAGGACGCTGCCCACGGGGCGCTGTTGGCTGGATATTTTTGGTTGGTGGACTATTCTCAGTCCAGCAGTGACAGTGAGGTGTTTAAAAACTCCAGCAGCGCTGCTGTGTCTGATCCACTCACACCAGCACAACACACACTAACACACCACCACCATGTCAGTGTCACTGCAGTGCTGAGAATGATCCAGCACCTAAATAATACCTGCTCTGTGGTGGTCCTGTGGGGGTCCTGACCATTGAAGAACAGGGTGAAAGGGGGCTAACAAAGCATGCAGAGAAACAGATGGACTACAGTCAGTACAAAGTGCTTCTATATGGTAAGTTTTAATTTAATGGCTGATCAGTGTATATTTAAGAATATTTAAGGAAAGGAAGCAATAAGGAATTAACTTGTACCCAGGTGGAACATCTTTGCTTGTCTGACATTTATAAAATGTCAGACGTTTTGGGCTTGTTGTTCTTTGGAGAGATGAATCAATATTAGAGCTTTTGGTCAATGTGGGTCGTAATATTCATAAATGTATCTATCAAAAAAGCATTTCAAACCAGCTAGACAGTATTTTATAGTAAGAACATCAGAGTGAAAGATAAGCAATAACAGTTAGTGTTAATCGAAGAGGGGGCAAATACTTCTTTCAAGCATAGTTTAACCCACTTGGTATCCTAATATTCTTAATATCCAAACACTGAGACTTTTATTGAGGAATTTATAGTTTACTCACTCATCACCATGAGCAAAATGGGGATCTCTGCTCCTCCAACAGCATTAGCAGCAGAGCACCAGTACTGTCCACTGTCCACCATGCTGTCTGTCTCCCGTACTGTCAGATTCAACCAGGCTGCAGCTTGCTGAAGGACGTACTTTTGGGGTGTATCACCCACCTTCTGTTTCATGTTATTGTACCAGGTGATTTCTGTCACCGCCGGGTAATTCTTGCTCAGGATGCAGGTGAGCTGGACGTCGTTTCCCTCGTAGACTGAAACCACACTGCGCTGAGTCATCAACACGGGCGCCTCTAAACAAAATCAGTACTGAAAACATTCAGCAAACATACAATAACAATACAATATAACCATATTAAATTACAATTATCCACTCTAAACTTCCTCACCCAGTCTCAACACGCACTGCTTGGTCTCTTTAGCCAGCGGATGTTTGGCATGGCACACAAACGCTTTGCCACTGTAGGTGACACTGGAGCGCAGGACCAGGATGTTGGAGTTCTCCTCAGACGTACCTTGTATGTTCCCTGAACCGGAGGCCCACCAGAGCAAAGCCCGTGGTGAACCCCCCTCCCAGGAACAGGACAGCATCAGGTACTCGTTACGGGTCGCATACGCCAAACACTGGGGTTCTCCGTGCGGTAGCCCTGCAAAACAGGATATTGTAATTAATAGAGCTCCCTGATATTTATTTTAACAGTGATACCATACTCACAAGTCCTGGCGCTGCAGCTCTGGGGTGCATTTAATGCGACATGTGAGCTGTAACAGGTGAATAATGAGTTGTTAGCGGTCTCAGGGCCAGGTTGAATCATGGTGATGTTACTGATTCCTTGTGAGATGTTTCCTTTAACATTTGGACTCCAGTTTAGAGTAGCTGACGGGTATCCGCCCACCCAGATACATGACAATTCCAGGTCAGTGTAGTTGTTCACTGGAAGTATTGAACAAGAAGGACTTCCATCTGGTGCATCTAAAAAATAAAAAAAAAACACATGAGAAAATACCAGGACCATGCCTCGACCAGGCGTTGACATTTGCATTTAGTAGGTTGGCAAGATTTTGATCTTGATTTTTAATCATAGACCAGATTTTAGGCCAGGTTCATTCAATACACAGCCAGACAGAAGTCACGACAAGCACTTCAATTATTACAAAGACAAGACAGACCAAAAACTAAACAAATGCTAATGCCACATATGCACTGATCAGCCATAACATTAAAACCACCTCTTTGTTTCTACACTCACTGTCCATTTTATCAGCTCCACTTACCATATAGAAGCACTTTGTAGTTCTACAATTACTGACTGTAGTCTATTTGTTTCTTTGCATGGTCAGGACCCCCACAGGACCACCACAGAGCAGGTATTATTTAGGTGGTGGATCATTCTCAGCACTGCAGTGACACTGACATGGTGGTGGTGTGTTAGTGTGTGTTGTGCTGGTATGAGTGGATCAGACACAGCAGTGCTGATGGAGTTTTAAACACCTCACTGTCACTGCTGGACTGAGAATAGTCCACCAACCAAAAATATCCAGCCAACAGCACCCCATGGGCAGCGTCCTGTGACAACTGATGAAGGTCTAGAAGATGACCGACTCAAACAACAGCAATAGATGAGCGATCGTCTCTGACTTTACATCTGAAGGTGAACCAACTAGGTAGGAGTGTCTAATGGAGTGGACAGTGAGTGGACATGGTATTTAAAAACTCCAGGAGCGCTGCTGTGTCTGATCCACTCATACCAGCACAACACACACTAACACCCCACCACCATGTCAGTGTCACTGCAGTGCTGAGAATGATCCACCACCCAAATAATACCTGTGGTGGTCCTGTGGGGGTCCTGATCATTGAAGAACAGCATGAAAGGGGGCTAACAAAGCATGCAGAGAAACAGATGGACTTCAGTCAGTAATTGTAGAACTACAAAGTGCTGATAAAATGAACAGTGAGTGTAGAAACAAGGATCGGTGTATATAGTATATTTTTGTTCATATATTTAAATAACAAAGCAAATACGAGGGCGCTTCAAAAAGTTTTTGCACTTTTATATTTTGGTTATAAGTGGTGAGGGTGGGAGGAGGAGTAATCGGTCGTGTCTGAGAGACTGAGAGACACTTATAGTTTGGATTTAGCTCCATCTGATTTCCACCTTTTTGGACGCTTAAAGAAGCTTTAAGGGGAAGAAGATTTTCATGTGTTGATGATGTGAAAGCAGCGGTGCATCAGTGGCTACGAGCTCAAACCAAAAAACATTTTGCTGGTGGTATTAAGATGGTATGACGCAAAGGAAGGTGACTGTAGAAAAGTGATGTCTTTTGTTTTTGAAATTCTTAATAAATAGGGTTAAAAAGTGTGTGTACCCTCGTAGATCAGTTGGAAACACAAACAATGTGACCCCCAGCAATACACAGTAAACGTAAATTCGAATACTCACAGTAAACGGTAAGCGTGATGCTATTCTTGGATCGAGTGTTAAGGTTTGTGTTCTGTGCCAGACAGGCGTAGATGCCCAAGTCCTTACGTAGAATCCTGGTCAGGGTGAGCTGTGGTCCAGTGTAGATCTGGGAATTATTATAGAACCAGATGTACTGACTGGAAGGGTTTGATGGGGCTTGGCACTGGAGAGTAACAGTCTCCTTCTCCAGAGCTGAGTATCCTTCATCTGTTACTAGATGAGGTGTTACTTCGATCCTAGGCGAGTCAGGACCGTCTTACAGAGGGAAACGATGTAAAATTCATGAAAGTAAACAGTCATAGTTATAAGTCTTCAAAGTGATTTGAAATGAATGTGTAGCTATCAGACTTGATTTTAGGTATTACATATACAGTAGGTACTTACATATGACATCTAACCATATGCGGTCACTACGTTGCTGGCTGACCTCATTCTTGGCCAGGCACCTGTACCAGCCCGTGTGGTTACGGGTCACCGAGGTGATGTTGATCAGACTGTTGTCACTTTCAGCCAGTATGGTGACCAACCCACTGCCACTCTCCTGCTCCCACGTGTAATGAATAGGATCTGTGCCGTCTGTTATACCACAGCCCATCCACACCGATGTGCCCTCTGCGGGTGAAGGGTCACTCAGCCGGATGTAGGGTTTGGACACTGGCGCACACACTGTTAAAGCATAATAATGTTAATACAGTATATTCACGAATGCTTCTTACACTGGACACAAAGTAGTTTTAGTGACACAGTGGGAAGTTATTTCTGTTAGGTAAAGCCTAAAGTCACTACACAGACATCTCTATAGACATACACCAATCAGGCATAACATTAAAACCACCTCCTTGTTTCTACATTCACTGTCCATTTTATCAGCTCCACTTACCATATAGGAGCACTTTGTAGTTCTACAATTACTGACTGTTGTCCATCGGTTTCTCTACATACCTTTTTAGACTGCTTTCACCCTGTTCTTCAATGGTCAGGACCCCCACAGGACCCCCACAGAGCAGGTATTATTTAGGTGGTGGATCATTCTCAGCACTGCAGTGACACTGACATGGTGGTGGTGTGTTAGTGTGTGTTGTGCTGGTATGAGTGGATCAGACACAGCAGCGCTGCTGGAGTTTTTAAACACCGTGTCCACTCACTGTCCACTCTATTAGACACTCCTACCTAGTTGGTCCACCTTGTAGATGTAAAGTCAGAGACGATCACTCATCTATTGCTGATGTTTGAGGCGGTCATCTTCCAGACCTTCATCAGTGGTCACAGGATGCTGCCCACTGGGCGCTGTTGGCATTGCTGTGTCTTATCTACTCATACAAGCACAACACACACTAACACACCACCACCATGTCAGTGTCACTGCAGTGCTGAGAATGATCCACCACCTAAATAATACCTGCTCTGTGGTGGCCCTGTGGGGGTCCTGAACATTGAAGAACAGGGTGAAAGGGGGCTCACAAAGCATGCAGAGAAACAGATGGACTACAGTTAGTAATTGTAGAACTACAAAGTGCTTCTATATGGTAAGTGGAGCTGATAAAATTGACATTGTGTGTAGAAACAAGGAGGTGGTTTTAATGTTATGACTGATCGGTGTATTTAGATATATGTAGTGTATAGGTTGCAAAATGATAAGCTCAGCTTAACAGTCAAAAAGTCCAGCACCATAAGTATGTGGACACTTAAAATATCTAACAAATTCCCACCTGGGCTTTTATTGTCTGAAGGATTTCCAACAGTACGCCGGTTGAGAGCTGTCACACGGAAGACATACATCCTGTTCGGATCCAGATTGGTAATTTGGTAGCTGTGGGTGCTGGGCTCCAAATTTGCCCCCACTTTCTGCCAGATGGGTGCAGGGTCATTCCTTAATACTGGGTCAGGAAGGATCTGACGCTCAATAATGAACCCAGTCTGGTCACCAACTGCCTGCATCTGCCATTCCAGGTTAACATCTGTCCTCTGTCTCCCGGTGTATATGAGCTTACTGATGGTCACGTTTGGAGGCATCGGGTACCCTGAATCAGGAAGGCATTGTGATGTGATTCAATCATAAGCGTCCAGGTGAACAGTTTGTAAATGAATTCTTTTTCTTATCAACTTACTCATGACCAGCAGTAAGACTGAGATCTCTGCTCTTCCCATAGCATTGCTGGCTGAACACCAGTACTGTCCACTGTCCACCATGCTGTCCGTTTCTAGTACGGTCAGGCTGGACCAGCCCGCAGCTTGCTGAACGATGTACTTTTTGGGTTTTTCTTCTGCATTCTGCTTAAAGTTGTTGGACCAGGTAATGTTTCTGGCAGGAGGGTATGTTTTGCTTAATGTGCACGTAAGTTGGGCATCATTGCCCTCGAAGACAGATACCAAACTCTGCTGAGTTATCAAAACTGGTTTCTCTGTAAGAAAATTAAGAATACAAGCGTCAGGCTCCTTGTTTTTACATTTACATTTTTGGCATTTAGCAGATGCTTTTATCCAAAGCAACTTACAGTACTGTGACAGTATACTGTCTAAGCAATCAAGGGCCTTGCTCAAGGGCCCAACAGTGGCAACCTGGCAGAGGTGGGACTTAAACCAGCAACTATACTGGATTACTAGTCCAGTAGCTTAACCACTAGGCAACAACTGCCTTGCTAAACACAAACACTTTTATTAAATAATCTATGGCAGCAGTCCCCAACCTTTTTTACACCACAGACCGGTTTCATATAAGACATAATTTAATGGACCAATGGTGGCGGGGGGTGGGGGGTTAAAATAGAATAAGAATACTACTCACAAATGATGGAAAATCAGTGGGAACCCTGAGCTTTTTTCGCTGCAACAAGATGCTCATATCTAGCGGTGATAGGAAACAATAACATCCAAGGTGTGTTGAAAATGGTAGCAGTGTTTTATTGCTTTAGTAGCAATCTCTAATTATTTATTCTTTCTGTGTGGCCCGGTAATAAAAGACAGACCGGTATCGGTCCATGGCATGGTGGTTGGGGACCACTGCTTAATGGGATCAATACTTGGCCCTACAAGTCACTGTTGCACCTTTATGGGTAGATTTACATTATCATTCATTATTATCTTAAACTATTTAGTTATGGCTGTGGAAATGGTGGTGATAGTCAAATTGTCAAGGATATGGTAAAACAAGTCAGTTAACATCATCACCAAGCTACGATTGATTAAATCCTTGGTCTGGGCAATAGCCACATCTGGATATGAAGCCTGGACATTTAAGAAAGAGGTAGAAAAACTCATTCAGGCTTTTGAGAAGCATCAGAAAATTGCTGAACATCTAAAGGAGGAAGATGATGACCACTGAGCGAGTGTATGAGATGGCCAAAACAGAAAAAGAGCTATTGAACCGCATTAAGTACTGCAGGTTACATTACTTTAGGCATGTAATGAGGCAGGACTGACAGGACTTGTGGACTGACAACAACATGACATGGATTGCATTATCAGGGGCTGGTCTGCTACAAGCAACACGAGACAGGGGGCATTGGAGAAAGCAGATCCAGCTGTGCAGCCAGCCATCACAAAGCAATGGCAGCGTAGTCACATGACATGACATTTGCTGGCAGAAAATTTTAGTCAATGAACTGGCAGGGAAAATAGAGAAGTCAAAGTAAGTAAGACCTGGTGTAGTCATGCTTACCCAGTTTTACCACACATTTCTTGCTTTCTTTAGTCAGTGGATGTTTAGCATGACACACGAAGGATTTGCCATAGTATGCCACACTAGATCGCAGGACCAGGAGGCTGGAGCTCTCCTCAGGTGTACCCTGTATATCTCCTGTACTGGATGCCCACCAGAGCAGAGCCTGAGGAAAACCTCCCTCCCACGAGCAGGACAGCATCAGATACTCGTTATTCAGGCTGGAATTGGCCGAGCACTTTGGTTCCCCATCAGGCAACCCTAAAAATCACAATACATTTGTACTAATGAAAATGGGCTGTGAGTATTAACTCAAATTATAAAGTGATTCTTCATAAAACTCATTGCTGAGAGGATTTAGAGGGGTAATAATACAAAGAGCCCTCGATGGGGCTACATTCAACTTCTTACTTTATTATTATATTATGCATGATTCTCTAATCAGTCTGATCGATTCTGCTTGGTGAACTGATTTGAAGTGAGGTCGTACTCACATGTCCTGGCACTACAGCTCTGGGTCACGTTTAATGCCACATGTGATCCGTGGCAAATAAATACAGAGTTGTTAGCAGTATCCGGGCCTGGCTGAATCCGAGTAACGTTAGCCATCCCGCGTGTGTTGTCTTCGCTGGCATTCGGACTCCAACTCAGTGTAGGTGGTGGATTACCTCCATCCCAGGAACAGAACAGAGCCAGATCAGTGTAGTTATTAGCTTGGAAGATGGAACAGAATGGAACGCTGTCTGGTGGATCTGTGAGTGGAAGATCATTGAACGATGTAAGATACCAATTCTTGGGTAAGATACTAATTCTTGGGTACTTGTGATCAGTTCAGGAGTAAAAATAGTAAAACCAAAATCGCCAACTGGTGTACTAGCTTTTGGTTTAACAGAAGCACAGTGTTTATATAAAATCATTGCTACATACTATAGAACAGTAACAGCAGTATCAATAGATGAAGCCTCCTGCTGTACAAAGTGAGTAAGTTAGTAAAGTGATTGATTTAGTGAGGTGAGTGATTTACAGCCATGGTTCTCAACCAGGAGGGCGGGGCGGGGAGGTCCTGTTGCATTTTATTGAAAAGAATTGTTATGGAAGAGGAAACCCCACTGGTTTTTAGTATATGGGAGATCTTATGCAATTACATATTTACATGTATTGTTTAAACAATTGAGGCATTTGTGTCCAAACAAACATTTATTCGCCCGTCTTGCTTATAGGAAATGTAATGAATTCATAATAAAGGGGTATATCAATATTGTCTGATTCTGGTTGATGTGGGTTTTTTGCTAGTGTTTCATCATCTGGGTCTACTTCAGTGGGCTTTATCTGTTGACCTTTGCGCTTTTACATTTACATTTTCAGCATTTAGCAGATGCTTTTTTTTATCAAAGCGACTTACAGTACTGTGACAGTGTACATAAGAGCCTTGCTCAAGGGCCCAACAGCAGTAATCTGGCAATGGTGGGACTTGAACCAGCGACCTTTCGATTACTAGTCCAGTACCTTAATTGCTAGGCTACAACTTGGCAACTTACCTTGGCTTGTGTTGTGTCTTTAAAAATGGACATTTATTTGTCCAGTTGTAGCCTAGTGGTTAATGTACTGGACTAGTAATCGAATGGTCACTGGTTCAAGCCCCACCATTGCCAGATTGCTGCTGTTGGGCCCTTGAGCAAGGCTCTTATGTACACTGTCACAGTACTGTAAGTCGCTTTGATAAAAAAAAGCATCTGCTAAATGCTGAAAATGTAAATGTAAAAGCGCAAAGGTCAACAGATAAAGCCCACTGAAGTAGACCCAGATGATGAAACACTAGCAAAAAACCCACTTCAACCAGAATCAGACAATATTGATATACCCCTTTATTATGAATTCATTACATTTCCTATAAGCAAGACGGGCGAATAAATGTTTGTTTGGACACAATACCTTTGGTCGTCATTGCTGAAAGCATTTAAAATCACAGCCCATGGCAAAAGGGTCAGAAGGGAGACAAACGGCTGAGAACCACTGATTTACAGCATCTGTCAACACTTCCAACCAACCACTGGACTTTGTCTCAGCAGTCTTCAAGAGAGTCAAGAAAGGTTTTATTGTCATTTCAGCTATATAAGAGTACATATTGAAATGAAACAACGTTCCTCCAGGACCAAGATGCAACATAGGTGCATTCATCTGCAAGGCTTTAGCCAGACCCAACTCAGACTTGTTTGGCTGCATGTAATGTAAATACATCATGTATCACATATAATGTAAATTAGATGTTAGTAAAAAACACAACACTCACAATAAACAGTAAGATTGATGGTTTTCTGTGCGCTGGTATTAAGAAACGTGTTTTTTGCCAGGCAGGTGTAGTTGCCTGCATGTCCTCGTAGGATCCTGCTGATGTTCAGCTGTGGTCCATTAGAGATCTCTGAGTTGTTGTAGAACCAGACATACTGACTTGGTGGTTTAGAGGAGGCCTGACACATTAGTGAAATGGTTCCATTTTTCAGGGCTGCGTATCCTCTATCCGTTACTGAGTACGCTGTGACATCAATCTGAGGTAAATCTGGACCATCTAAACAAAGCAGTTCCACATCAACATTCATATGCACTTGTGCTATGTCTCCTTATTTACCGGAATATGAATCTAAGTCAGTAGAACCTGAGCTTAAACGAGACTGTAGAGGTGCGACAGCGGCCACTTACACATGACGTCTAGCCAGATACGGTCACTGATCTGCTGGTTGACCTCGTTCCTGGCCAGGCACCTGTACCAGCCTGTGTGGTTGCGGGTCAGCGGGTTGATGGTGTTCAGACTGCTGTTGTTCTCAGAGAATAGGGTGACCTGTCCACTCTGGGTCACCTGCTCCCAGGTGTATTGTATAGGCTCTGTTCCATTCTGTAGACCACACTGCATTAAATATACTGAGCCTTCAACTGCTGAGGAGTCACTCAGGACTATACTGGGTTTGGACATGGGCACTGTGAAGAACGTAATAAAGCTGAATACAGAGGGTTAAAGCTGTACATCATAATATACACATAGCACTGTAGTGCAGATAAAGTGGGTGCCATATAGCAACATGGATGGTATCCTTTATAAAACCAAAATGAAGTAATTATTACAAACCTAGAACCCGTAGATGCACATAGTAGTAGTAGAGTTTGGCTCCATCAGCGGAGTCGTACAAGGCCTGGCAGGTGTACAAACCCTCTGCATCTACCAGAAGTTTAGTCGTAAACAAAGACGAGCTGTTTGTGATGAAATTTAAATCCTGAGCAAGCAGCTGCAGCTTTGGACCCTTCCCAAAGTTATACACCACAGCACGGATCATTTCTGTGCCTGGTTTGGTGAAGCTCCAGATGTAGATGTCAGGGAGGGTGAGTCCACATTTCAGGGTTACTTCATGTTCCACCACTGCGCTGATTTTGGTTTCTTTGTACAAGACCTGCCCAGGATCTGTGATCTCCAATCCTGAGAGCAAAACACATACACACGTATCATTCATAAAATATATATAATGGAATTCATACACAGAGCATCTTAAAGCTCTTCTGGAAATCCACCAAAGTCCAGTGGCTCCCTGGTCTAGTTCTTCCCAAGAGGGTTTAGGAAATATGCTACTTGTATAAATATCTACATATTAAACATCTTATTACAAAATCAATAGCATTAACATAGACTGAGATTCCCTAGCTGCTTTCAGAGACAGTTTGGTGCTCAGTAGTGAGAACAGAACATACTTTAAATATTCTTCGGCAATTGGACGTGTCATTTTGTAAGTTGGAGTTTACAATTCGACTCTAGCTGAACAAAGTCCATTGTTTTTTTTCTATTTTATTGATGCATTTTCTCCCATTTTCTTCCAATTTACTGTAGTCAGTTTGTCTTCCGCTGCTGGTGGATCCCTGATTGCAGTTGAGGTGGGTATATTGCTGCTCATGCCTCCTCCGACCCGCACGCAGCCCTTAGCGGAACCCTTTTACACCCATGCATTCTGCATAGGCACCTTTCTATCTGCTAATCATGGTCCTTACACAGCGTTCGAAGACCCCACCCACATAGCCCTAGCAGAAACAGTAGCCAATCAGTGTGTGCTACAGACACTGCAAATTATGCCCGAGCTGACCGAGGAGTTCAGAATCTCGGCGCTGGTGTGCTAGCGGAATATCCCGCTGTGCCACCTGGGCGCTCAAAGTCCATTGTTAAAGCGTAAAGTTTCTCGATGGAGTTGCATGACTGCATGGTTCATTTTATGCATTTGTGGGAAAATCTAGTACAGTCAGTGGTAGCTCAGTGGTTAAGGTACTTAACTAGTGATCAGAAGGTCACTGGTTTAAGCTCCACCATTGCAAGGTTGCCACTGTTGGGCACTGTTAACTCTCAATTGCATGCGTTGTATTCAGTAAATACAACAGTAAAAAAAGTAAACTGTAAGTTGCTACGGATAAATGTCAATGTAAGTTCACTTTGTATTAAAGAACACAAATAAATGACAGTTTTACTAATTCTAATAATTTAATAAATTATTAAATGTGCAATTAATGATTATCATAAATAAGTAATTGTACTTTTATTGAGTCGTAAACACGTGTTCATTCAGAACTCTGGTATTCAGACAACTTTATTTTCTCATGTCATTAAATGATAATAAAAACTGATTGATGTTTTGACAAAAATATAAATTTTAAAGTCTTACACAATGTCTGAGTTACCACTAACATGTAAAAGTTATCCAAAGATTAACCACCAGATTATAAATATAATCAAATATTTTAACACGGTATATAGGCATATATATCTGACCTGTATCTGACCTCTTACCATGCAGCAGGAGAGGAAGCATTAAAGCAGTTAGAGAATAAAAAGGCACCATGGTGCCATGACGCTCAAATGTCAATACGCATCTGGAATGGAAAAATGAGTCGAAACTGCTGGAAATATCCTGAAAGTGTGTAGCGTCCAGTTCACCCCGTGTCCACAGTCAGTGAGGAGCTGAGTGGGAGCTGAGTGGGAGCTGAGTGGGAGCTGAGCGAGTCTCTGTTAACTGATTTGGCTTCAATTATTTACCAATCCCAACCCTGGTGTGCAGGAATGCAGTGGAGTAGAGAGGCTCGGTTTTCGGTGATACCATGATACCCGTGTCTCATTTATTATTGAACATGTGGGGATCCATGAGCTTTGTACTTTTCCATCTCATCACAGTCAACAGACAACACTCATATAGATGAGTCAGTGAATCATGAGAAATAAATATAACATAAGTTTAGTAATATTAACATGTGGGATCATTTCTGTGTTCAGCTGTTTCTGAGTTTAAGATCAGTTCAAGGGTCGCGGGGGGGGGGGGGGGGCTGTGCTGGAGCCTATCCCAGCTTTTCAATGGGAGCAAGGCACAGAGTAACACCCTGGAGGGGAAACCAGTCTATCGCAGGGCGCACACACACACACACACCCATTCACTTATAGGGCAATTCAGTGTCTCCAATTAACCTGACTGCATGTTTTTGGACTGTGGGAGGAAACCGGAGCTCCCGGAGGAAACCCACGCAGACACGGGAAGAACAAGCAAACTCCACACAGAAAGCACTCGGACCGTTCTGCCTGGGGATCAAACCCAAAACCTTCTAGCTGTGAGGTGACAGTGCTACCCACTAAGCCACCGTGTCACCCTATTAGGTAATTACTTAAATGAAAAGTCACCTGCGCTTAGTTGAGTGTTAATTCGTTCCTGGTGGGAGTGTTTCTATACATGACAGTTTCTTCCTCCCAGACTTGCCAGCTCCTCTGTTTGGCAATCTGCTTTTTCTCTGGAACACTGATACCCATCTTGGTTTGGTCTGGTTTTCTGCTTGCTTGGGAACCTTCTGGGGTCGCTGCGCTTTCGTGCCTCACTATTGAACCACACTAGGAGATCAAGTTGCCCCAGAGGCGGCTTAATGTCACAAAGAATACAGGGCTATTTAAAAAACATCAAGGAACATGGGTTCACTTAGTAAAAAAAAATATGCAACCACTAGTTTCAAGTGGTAAGTTGAATAACGTCATGTGGTGGTACGGTGGCTAAGTGTGTAGCACTGTCGCCTCACAGCAAGAAGGTCATGGGTTCGATCCCCAGGTGGGGCGGTCCGGGTCCTTTCTGTGTGGAGTTTGCATGTTCTCCCCGTGTCCGCGTGGGTTTCCTCCCACAGTCCAAAGACATGCAAGTGAGGTGAATTGGAGACACTAATTTGTCCATGACTGTGTTTGATATAACCTTGAGAACTGATGAATCTTGTGTAATGAGTAACTACCGTTCCTGTCATGAATGTAAAGTGTAAAATTTTAAAATCCTAATAAACAAACAATAACGTCATGTCAGTACTATGTACAATATTGTGGGTTTAATTCAAAATCAATTCAGAAGCCTAGGAGTCGACTCTTTATTCTGAATGATTTAAGAATCGACTCTTTTAGTTCAATTCATGGCACAGTATTTTTAGGACCTGTTCTTATTAATAACCCTCTAACAACTCGACAGTCATTAACTCTACACATGAAATGTCAGCTATATATATTTTATGACGTTCTTGTTTAATTTGACCAAATACATCAATGGATCTTCGATTTTTTTTGTCAGCTGGGCCACAACAGTCCACAGCAGTGAGGTCTGGACAGTCTCATGGCCGCACCGATTCATTATTTAACACCTTGAGGTTGAGAACTTCTAATGTATGAGGGTTATAAGACTTATATTGGTCTAGAAAATACAAGATTACTAACTGAACAAACAGAATAGCTGCAAGTAGTGTTGGTGCTACTCTGATCTAAGGTTCTGGAGATCTGGATTCGAACCTCAAATTTTTTAGTATTTGCTCCTTTTCTGATTTCTTCTATTTCTGCAGGTCAGTGTACTGTTTAAGATCTTTAAACAACCACAAAACACAGTAAATATAATTTCATTTATTACAGAAAAACATCGACTGAGTCAGAACATGAGCACAACTGAGAAAGTTACAGGCAAAAAACTGAGAGGAACATAAAGGCTCGTCTTACATTTACAAAATAAATAAATAAATAAATAAATAAATAAAGACCTTGATGTTCACCATCAGTGAGATATTTTGAAAGACGAGGGTCTGATGACACAGTAAACAGCTAAACACAGTATTTCACAATAAACACATGATTCCAGCTTTTAAACAAGGTGACGGTAATAAAAATAATAATGTGAGTGTGATAATGTGCACGTTCAGAACCTGGTGACCTGTCCACTCTTTTTTGTAGTGTTTTCTTATAGTTTTATTTAAAAAATAAGAAGTTATTACTGAATAATTACTGAATAATATATCTAAAGAGAAATAAGAGACATGCAGACTGCCTTTATTTGTCATATATACATGTACATGTGTACAGTACAGAGGAATTCTTTCTTCGTGTATCCCAGCTTGTTTGGAAGCTGGGGTCAGAGCACAGGGTCAGCCATCGTACGGTGCCCCTGGAGCAGAGAGGGTTAAGGGCCTTGCTCAAGGGCCCAACAGTGGCTGAATGGCAGAGCTGGGATTCAAACTTTCAACTTTTCAGTTGATAGCCCAAAGCTCTACACACTAGGCTACCACTGTCCGTATGCTCTTTAATACAATAATTTAAATCAGCAATTGTGGATTTTTTATGATGGATAATATATATATATATATATATATATATATATATATTATATATAAATTATATATAAAGAGAGTTTATAAAACTATCATTCTAAATGACTTAAACTTGAACCCTAATGCTGTAAAAATAATATTTTTGCGACAGTAGAGGTAAAAATACAATTCGGGTAATTAGATATGTCTAGATTGGGAGAAAAACACATAAAACAAAAAAGAAATAGAAATGTTTTTGGGTTTTTTTAAGTATGAAATGAAATGACATTTGGTGTGTAAATTTGATGTGAATATTTGCGCAAAATTGATTGAATTTTCATTATGGCATCAAAACTAAATTCTTTATTTGATTTTAGAACATTTATAAATGAAACTCACATGTTAAAAAACAAAACACATTTACAGCTGTGTGAGTAACTAGTGTAGAGAACAGAAACGCTGGAACCCAGGAGAACGAGCAAGGTGATACGTTTATGAGTTCATACGTATTGTTCTTTAGGGAAAGTGTACGTGGCATTGGGGGGTACAGGGTAGGTGAAGGTGCTGCTCTGGGTGCCAGGATGGGTGGTGTAGGGCTGTTGGGGCAGAAAGGTGAGAGGTGGCTGGATGGGGGGAGAGTGCACTTCTGGATAATCCTCTTTATTACAGGCCAGGCGGTAGCTGACGTAGTCGGCCGTGTTTTGAAGCTCATCGTACAGCCTCGCTTGTTTCTGTGGAGGAATCAGTGAGAGGTTCGCATCGTCATTCTAGCTCAGACACCAGTAATCACCATCATCAGTCTGACTGGTTTATGACCAGAAGATACTGGGAGATCATTTGGGACAGTAAATTAAAATGTGTATTCACTCACTCACGCATTGACTTTCTTAACCGCTTATCCAATTAGCGTCACAGGGGGGTGCTGGAGCCTATCCCATCTTTTCAATGGGTGCAAGGCACACAGTAACACCCTGGACACACGTAGACACGGGGAGAACATGCAAACTCCGCACAGAAAGGACCCGGACCGTCGCGCCTGGGGATCGAACCCATGACCTTTTTGCTGTGAGGCGACGGTGCTAACCACCGAGCCACCGTGCAGCCAATATGTATTCAGGTAGCAAAAATTCTAGTAGCTCAATAGTTAATGTACATGGATTAGACAGTGGATGGATTGACCACTGTTGGGTCCTTTGAGCAAGGCCCTAAACCTGTCTGCTCCAGGGGCGCCGTACGATGGCTGACCCTGCGCACTGACCCCAGCTTCCAAACAAGCTGGGATATGCGAAGAAAGAATTTAATTGTACTGTACAACTGTATATGTATAAATGACAAATAAAGGATATCTTATCTAGTAATCAGAAGGTTGCTGGTTCATGTCCCATGCCTGCCATGTTGCCACTGTTGGACCCCTGAGCAATGCACTTAACCCTCAGTTGCTTAAATTGTAAGTTGGATAAAAGCAAAACATAAACTTGGCAACATATGGTCAAAAGTTTGTGGACACCACTTCTAATTACTAAGTTCAGGTGTTTCAACCAAATTGCTTCCTAATAACTGTATAGAATTATTGACTGTTTAAAAAAAAAACTTGTTATGCTTTCAATTTGTGGCAACAGTTTGAGGAAGGCCCCCTCCTGCTCCAGTTTGACCAGTTTGAAGTTTAATAAAGACCTGGTTTGAAAATTTAGTCCAGCATCATAGCCTGATCACAGATGTTCTTATCTCATGGACACAAATTCCCACAGACACACTTCAAAATGTTGTAAAAAGCCTTGCCAGGATAAAGTACGTGTGGCTAAGACTTTACGTATGCCTGTGGTTTTGAAATGAATGTCCTAGCTCATGGTTGTGTCCACATACTTTTGACCATATAGCGTACAAAAAGCTTTTTAGGCTGTAAGTTGGCATCAAACCAGCAGGAGGCGCTGTCTGTTCTTTATACACTGAGTTTAATGGCACGTGTAAGTTTTTTAATATTAGATTATATCGCCAAAAGTATGTAGACACATTTCCTAATCACTGAGTTCCAGAGTTGCAAAGGCACCCAATGCTAATGGGTGTGGAAACAGTTTGGGGAAGTCCATCTTCTAATCCAGTCTGACTGTGTCTCTGGGTACAATGCAAGCTACATAAAGACATGACTGATGAGACTGACAAATTCCTCCACGCAGGTCAAAATCTCATGGACAGCCTTCCCAGAAGAGCAAAGGCTTCACATTAATGCCTGTTATTTTAAAATGGGATGTCCGACATGCTAATAGTCAGGTGTCCACATTCCACATACTTTAGGCCATATAGTGTATTATTAAAGCACCGCTGCTGCTGTTCGGCTTTCCCCGCAAGTAAAGATGCATTAGTGTTTCTTTTCAAAAACCCAAAGCCTCAAAACCACAGTGACTGAGTGCTTTCCTACCTGGAAGTCATCTGCTGGTGTACTTTTAAAAGACGGAGGTTTTCTACGGGCGGGAGACGAGCTGTCCCTGCAATAAAGAAGAAAGGAGACGATAAAGTGCAAAGTAGAACCATTCATGACCTTTAGAGAGCAATATTCATCTCTTCTACTGGGAATAATAAGAAGTGCTCAGTAAGCACCAGCAGTTCTAATAGATGTGGAACTAAAATATATATTTTAAATGTTTGAGAGGAAAGATGTGGACTCTATATGGACAAAAGTATTGGAACCCCGGACCAAGAGCTTGTTCCACATCCCATTCTAAAACATGAGCATTTATATAGACTTGCTCTCTGGAAAGCCTTTCTAAAAGGTTTTGGAGTGTGTGTAGGCATTTGTGCCCATTTAGTCAATAGAGTCAGCAAAGTCAGGCACTAGTGTTTGAAGCAAAGGCCTGACTCACAATCCAAGTTTAATTCATCCCAAAAGTGTTGAGTTGGGTTGAGACCAGGGCTTCCAAGGTTCCTTGGTCAGAGCAAGAGTGGTACAGTGATTTGATTGGATGCAATGTGGGGAAAATGACTAGACTTTGAAATATGTCTGTGGGAATTTGTGCCCATTCAGTCAAAACAGCATTTGTATGGCTAGGCACTGATGTTGGTCCAGGAAGCCTCAATTGAATTTCCAATTCCAAAGCTGTTCAGTGGGTCTTTCCAAGTCCCACTAAAGGCCTAAAGGCCCCTGCAGATGCCCGACCGGCTGAGAGTACCACCCGAGCACCCTTTGTAATCAATGCTGATAAAGGTGTTGTCATTCGTTCAGAATTTAATGAAGCAGTTACTTTCTTACAATGGTGATACTGTATATGTGTTGGATAACCTTTTTCTTCCTGATTTTACCAAAGTTCCATTTATTTATGAACTTCAATCATTCAGTGTAAAAACATGCTGTAACAAAGGCACTATTTACACGACAGTGATTTGTATGCTTGTGGCGGCTACTCACGAGTCACTGTCAGTATCAGTTTGTTTGTTCCGCCTCTGTTTGTTGACCAGGAATGCAATGCCAGCTACACTCAGGATCACGCCCAGGGCACCTACCCAGCCAAGGACGCCCATCACCCTCTCAGCAGCACTCAGCGGCAGTGGATTCTCTGTGGACATACAGACACATCTTTTACACTGTTCTGTATTTACAGACACTTCCAAGGGCCAAAAGGTTCAGGTGTTTGAGCCACGTCCATTAATGACAGGTTGTAAAATCAAGTATTGAGTGCAAATTATAGGCTTTCAACTTTGTTGCAGTAGAAGAAATTCTAAATTCAGTTTAGAAGTATTAAGCATTACATTTAATAATAATAAATACATACATTTCAGCTATGAAAGTGATGTTAGATGTAAATGATACATTTCTTAATGCAGTTCCTTGGAGGCTGTAGTGTTTAGAGGCTTTATGGCAAAGTCATGGTAACTTCAGGATGGACTACAGCCGACGTCTACAATAGTTTGTGTTTCTAGTTCAGGCAGAACGTGTTTTTTTTTAATATTATGACCTGGATGAAAAAACAATTACCATTTTATAAGAAATGAAAAGACAAAAATCCAGTCAATTCAAAAGTGTTTAATAACGTATGTGCAGGTATTAGATTTCATTTCAATGAACGTTTAATAAATGATCCGTAATTTAAGTCTTAAATTAGGTTTATATTATATGGACAGGGTGTCACGGTGGTGCAGTGGATGGTTGGGGTAAATTTCCCAGACTGGCAGCAGGTTCTTAATGTGTCCATGTGGGGTTTCCTCTGGTTTCTTAAGACATGTCAAAGACATGAAGTCAGGGCTAATAGAAGCTAACAACCTATCTGGGGCGTTTCCCACCTTTCACCTAATGATTCACAGACTCAGTGACCCTGACCAGGATGAATTAGTAGTAAAGGTGGTGAGGAATTAATTACAGTGTATCACAAAAGTGAGTACACCCCTCACATTTCTGCAAATATTTCATTATATCTTTTCATGGGACAACACTATAGACATGAAACTTGGATATAACTTAGAGTAGTCAGTGTACAGCTTGTATAGCAGTGTAGATTTACTGTCTTCTGAAAATAACTCAACACACAGCCATTAATGTCTAAATAGCTGGCAACATAAGTGAGTACACCCCACAGTGAACATGTCCAAATTGTGCCCAAATGTGTCGTTGTCCCTCCCTGGTGTCATGTGTCAAGGTCCCAGGTGTAAATGGGGAGCAGGGCTGTTAAATTTGGTGTTTTGGGTACAATTGTCTCATACTGGCCACTGGATATTCAACATGGCACCTCATGGCAAAGAACTCTCTGAGGATGTGAGAAATAGAATTGTTGCTCTCCACAAAGATGGCCTGGGCTATAAGAAGATTGCTAACACCCTGAAACTGAGCTACAGCATGGTGGCCAAGGTCATACAGCGGTTTTCCAGGACAGGTTCCACTCGGAACAGGCTTCGCCAGGGTCGACCAAAGAAGTCGAGTCCACGTGTTCGGCGTCATATCCAGAGGTTGGCTTTAAAAAATAGACACCTGAGTGCTGCCAGCATTGCTGCAGAGGTTGAAGACGTGGGAGGTCAGCCTGTCAGTGCTCAGACCATACGCCGCACACTGCATCAACTCGGTCTGCATGGTCGTCATCCCAGAAGGAAGCTGACGCACAAGAAAGCCCGCAAACAGTTTGCTGAAGACAAGCAGTCCAAGAACATGGATTACTGGAATGCCCTGTGGTCTGACGAGACCAAGATAAACTTGTTTGGCTCAGATGGTGTCCAGCATGTGTGGCGACGCCCTGGTGAGAAGTACCAAGACAACTGTATCTTGCCTACAGTCAAGCATGGTGGTGGTAGCATCATGGTCTTGGGCTGCATGAGTGTTGCTGGCACTGGGGAGCTGCAGTTCATTGAGGGAAACATGAATTCCAACATGTACTGTGACATTCTGAAACAGAGCATGATCCCCTCCCTTCGAAAACTGGGCCTCATGGCAGTTTTCCAACAGGATAACGACCCCAAACACAACCTCCAAGATGACAACTGCCTTGCTGAGGAAGCTGAAGGTAAAGGTGATGGACTAAACCCAATTGAGCACCTGTGGCGCATCCTCAAGTGGAAGGTGGAGGAGTTCAAGGTGTCTAACATCCACCAGCTCCGTGATGTCATCATGGAGGAGTGGAAGAGGATTCCAGTAGCAACCTGTGCAGCTCTGGTGAATTCCATGCCCAGGAGGGTTAAGGCAGTGCTGGATAATAATGGTGGTCACACAATATATTGACACTTTGGGCACAATTTGGACATGTTCACTGTGGGGTGTACTCACTTATGTTGCCAGCTATTTAGACATTAATGGCTGTGTGTTGAGTTATTTTCAGAAGACAGTAAATCTACACTGCTATACAAGTTGTACACTGTCTACTCTAACTTATATCCAAGTTTTATTTCTATAGTGTTGTCCCATGAAAAGATATAATAAAATATTTGCAGAAATGTGAGGGGTGTACTCACTTTTGTGATACACTGTATATGACTTATATAGACATGGTTGATGCCTGAAAAGCCTCTGAAACGTTTTCCCTGAGTGATTATCCGGCGTAGTGAGTGCTATATAAAGTTATCAATGCTCTATTGTTTGCTGTTGTGTTTAGCCCGGTGGGCACATGTGTTTCCTGTTGGAATAATGACTCTCACACAGCGCCAACTTAGCCCTGCTAATCGGCTCTGTCATGAATGGCACTCGTGTACGCTTTCAGTTAGGTCAGTGCACACAGCAAACAATGTGATGTCAGTTCCCCAGCAGTGAAAGCCCATCACCGTCAGAGTTCACTCAAATGGATTTACAGAGACAATGTCTGGCTTCCACCCAGGAAACAAAACAAAAGCCATCCACAAACTAAAAGCCTGCAGTCAAGACGATCTGTCTAAACGAGTCTCTAACACATCACTACTGCTGAGTGAAAGATAATTCCCTGACAGCAGTCAGTGACAAACAGCCTGCCAGTTACTCAGCAAAAAGCCTTGGTGTAAAAACGAAGGACGTTTAAACGTCATGTGTTTCTGATTTTCATCTTTACTTACTGGAACTTATGTATAGTACAACATTTTGTTTTTTTACTTGAAGAGGAAAAATAGGGGGAAACATCAGTAAGAGCTTCAGTAAAGTGTCGTACCAGCAAAACACAGCAAAAGACACTAAATCAGCTTAATGCAGATTGGCATCAAAGTGTCTAAACGCTTAGTAGATGAACAGAATCCGATACTGTCATCAAATCCTCCCTTAAGTGTTTGATTATGGTGATAAAAAGCACTATCCAACTCCTAGAGCTTCGGGCTGTCAATCAGAAGATTGTCGGTTCAAATCCAGCCTTTGCTATGCAGCCATCATTGGGCCATCGAGCTCCAGAGGCGCTGTACAATGGCTGACCCTGCGCTCTGAACCAACGTCCAAACAAGCTGGGATATGTCAAATAAAACCCTTCTTCTTCTTCCTCTTCTTATTCTCAGGTGTTCATTTGGTTTGTGATCAGCCGATTGATGGCGCCTGTGCAGGGGAAAGGAATAATGTGGATCAGGGTGTGTCTCTCCGTACACAATGCTTATCTGCATATGAACTCGCCTTGTGCAGGTAGGTAAAAAAATGCTCACAGTCAATGTGTGTTAGTCACGACTCTCAGTCAGAATGGGGGTCAACATCAGTACAGAGGAAGTGTAATGCAATTGGGTAATCAGATGCGACTAGATTGGGAGAAAAATGAAAAAAAGAGACCATTTGTCAATAATAATGTTTTATTATGGTTTTTTTTCGCTTAAAAAGTGAACACATTCAGTAATAAAATGGCAATAAAACACATCTCCCGAAGCAAGCAGAGCCACTGAAGAACCTTACTGGTCTACTACACTTTCTTTGTGTGTTCGGGTTATGCTATGAAATACCAGCCAGTTAAGGAGTGTTTGTGGCCCAAGATTTTCTCATCTGTGATTTTCTCATACTAGTGAACTCTAGTTTGAAGTCATTCAGATTTTTCTCGTTATCTTGATGCAAAATTGGACAACTGGGCCTGCTCAGCATGTTCTGTTCTGCAGTACACGTCCCTTATTCAGTTTTATTTGTTGCCTTGTCTATACATAAACACACATCAGTCTAAACCCTCTTTGCACCCAATTTGGATGTTTATGATTTCCCTGTGCACTCCAGGACCACACTACTCCCTCCATGTTCTTCCACCGCTAGTGTCAGGACCACAACAAGACACCACTAACCTCTGCAGCAGGAATAAGAATGTTAATCCCCATCCGATCTTACCTCCCTTCGACTATGGCTACTGGTGTCTGTCTGTTTATGGTTTATGCTGAAGAAACTGACAGTCTTGACAGTGTGACTGACATTATGAAGTATCAAGGTAAATATCATTATCGAGGAACTAAGTTCTGCCTTGTTTGGTGAAACTGAACCTTGCTAACTGATAAAAGGACTTTCCAGCATGACAGTGATTCCAAGCACACGTCTAAATCAACCAAAGTACTGGAATATCCTGGAGTGGTCTTCGCAGTGTCCATATTTAAATCCCACAGAAAACCATTTGTGGGAATCAAAGAAAGTAGATCAAACATCAATGAGCTTGGAAGCTATTGCAAAAGGGAGATGTCAGAAGCTTGTCAGCACTTATTAAATCACTTATTAGAGCTTATTAAGGCAAAACGAGTACTGGGGGTTGAACAAAAGTACTGGGGGTTGAATATTAGTGCACATAGAAATTTATCAAATAAACAAAATTTGATTATTTCAACTTAATGCCGACTTACATTCTCAAAATTGCTTGTATGTATCAATAAAAATTCTTTCTCTGTTTGCTGAGACGTCATATTGTAGATTTTCATTCAATTCCATACACATTACCTATTAACTTCTGAGGCAAGGGGGCTTGAATAGTTCTAACTGCAGCTGCACAAGAGCAAATGTGTGAGTCTGTCTTCCAAAACACACAACAGTCAAAGACAATTAAGAAGATTCAGAGTTTAAATCTTATATGTGACACTTTTAATTGTATTTTTTTTTTTTTTACAAATGTTGATAAACCTGTGGCCCTTTTAATCAGCTAATATACGGATATATACACTGATCAGGCATAACTCAGTCCATAGAAGCACTTTGTAGTTCTACAATTACTGACTGTAGTCAATCTGTTTCTCTACATACCTTTTTAGCCTGTCTTCACCCTGTTCTTCAATGGTCAGGACTCTCACAGGACCACCACAAGAGCAGGTATTATTTAGGTGGTGGATCATTCTCAGCACTGCAGTGACACTGACATGGTGGTGGTGTGTTAGTGTGTGTTGTGCTGGTATGAGTGGATCAAACACAGCAGCGCTGCTGGAGTTTTTAAATACCGTGTCCACTCAGTGTCCACTCTATTAGAAACGCCTACCTAGTTGGTCCACCTTGTAGATGTAAAGTCAAGAGACGATCGCTCATCTATTGCTGCTGTTTGAGTTGGTCATCTTCTAGACCTTCATCAGTAGCCCACGGGGCGCTATTGGCTGGATATTTTTGGTTGGTGGATGATTCTCAGTCCAGCAGTGACTGTGAGGTGTTTAAAAACTCCAGCAGCGCTGCTGTCTGATCCACTCATACCAGCACAACACACACTAACACACCACCACCATGTCAGTGTCACTGCAGTGCTGAGAATGATCCACCACCTAAATAATACCTGCTCTGTGGTGGTCCTGTGGGGATCCTGACCATTGAAGAACAGCATGAAAGGGGGATAACAAAGCCTGTAGAGAAACAGATGGACTACAGTCAGTAATTGTAGAACTACAAAGTGCTTCTATATGGTAAGTGGAGCTGATAAAATGGACAGTGAGTGTAGAAACAAGGAGGTGGTTTTAATGTTATGGCTGATCGGCGTATATTGTTAAAAGTAATTAATGACTAAATACTAAACCAAGCATCCTAAATGTATTTTGTAGTGTATTTAATTACAGCACATGTAGAAAATAACATATTCAGATTATATTGTAAAAAGATATATATGGAGCACCTACAACACACTGCTCTGTAGTGCTATTGGCTGGGGCAGCTCAGAAGGGTCTAGCGGGAACACTGGGGGCGAGGGGCAGTACAACAGGGTCAACAAATTGAAGCCACATAGGTAGAACATATGCACAAAAGTTCGTTCTCCTTTCGATTGCATAAGCACAACCTCTGCAGACTATAAATGCACGCTTTGTGTAGGTACTTCATCATCATTTATACAAAGAACAGAAAAACTGTGCAAACATTTGAACCCCCTCAGTTTATCAAATTAAATAATCAGGCCTTAATTGACTCACTTGGACTTATTTGGCAGGTCAGGCGTTATTATTAGGGACTGTTAGCTGTTAGCTGTAGGTCTAGCTGTTAACACCACTGAATATGAATCAAAAAATGAAGCTGATCGACCGATTTACAAAGTAAAGGAGAGCTATAAAAGATATCAAACCCGCCCGACCTTGTGCATGTAGGTACGGTAAGTGGCCTCGTACCTACACTCATTAATACCCGCATCAGGAAACCCTAGCATACAAGTATACAATTACTGACTGTAATGGGACAGGTTCTATCCTGACCACAGTACGTCAGAGTAATAATACACCCAATATTATTTACACTGCTATATAAATATCATAATCGTGTCACTGCTGCATTGCAATGACGCAGCATTAATGTGATATCTGGTGGCCATATGGTCGTCCATCCTACTGACGGGCTAAGAAATGGTCATTAGTTGTTACCACTCTAAATAAATAGCCTGTTGTTTTAATAGTGAATTATATTTATGTGCTGATTGTGTCTTTTAAAGAGAGCTAATCTTTGGTCACCTTAAAAAATGTCTATTCCGGGATTTCAAATACATCGTATCGAATCTCAGCTCTGCCATCCGACTGGGCTGGGCGCCTACATAAACAATGATTGGCTGTTGTTTAGGGATGGGTAAGCAGGAGCAGAGTTCCTTATAAGTGGTGCAATTACGACCTCTGCTGGCTGATTGATGGCGCCTGTGCAGAGTCGAGGAATAATGCTGATCAGGGTGTGGCTCTCCATACACAAGGCTGATCCGCATATGAACTCAACTCATGCAGGGGGAAAGATGCAGTCGGCTACTGCACACGTGTCGGAGGGGGCGTGTGTCAGTCGCGAAGCTCCTCAGTCAGCAGTGGAGGGCTGTATCGGTAGAGGGGAAGCGTAGCGCAATCAGGGTAATTGGATACGACTAAATTAGGGAAGGAAAATGTCTATTGACTCTTACAGGTACATCTGATACACTCTATATTGCCTAAAGTATTCGCTCGTCTGCCTTCACACGAATATGAACTTGAGTGACTTCCATTCTTAATCCATAGGGTTTAATATGATGTCGGCCACCCTGTGCAGCTATAACAGCTTCGACTCTTCTGGGAAGGCTTTCCACAAGGTTTAGGAGTGTGTTTATGGGAATTTTTGACCATTCTTCCAGAAACGCATTTGTGAGGTCAGACACTGATGTTGGACGAGAAGGCCTGGCTCACAGTCTCCACTCTAATTCATCCCAAAGGTGTTCTATCAGGTTGAGGTCAGGACTCTGCAGGCCAGTCAAGTTCTTCCACACCAAACTTGCTCATCCACGTCTTTATGGACCTTGTGCTTTGTGCACTGGTGCGCAGTCATGTTGGAACAGAAAGGGGCCATCCCCAAACTGTTCCCACAAAGTTGGGAGCATGAAATTGTCCAAAATCTCTTGGTGTGCTGAAGCATTAAGAGTTCCTTTCACTGGAACTAAGGGGCCAAGCCCAACTCCTGAAAAACACCCCCACACCATAATCCCCCCTCCACCACACTTTACACTCGGCACAATGCAGTCAGACAGGTACCGTTCTACTGGCAACCGCCAGACCCAGACTCATCCAGCATGATTCGTCACTCCAGAGAACACGTCTCCGCTGCTCTGGTGGCGTGCTTTACACCAACAAACAAATGTTTGTAGAAGCAGTCTGCCTGTCTAGGTGCTTGGTTTTATACACCTGTGGCCATGGAAGTGATTGGAACACCTGAATTTATTGATTTGGATGGGTGAGTGAATACTTTTGGCAATATAGTGTAAGTCATGTATAATTCAAAGACCAAGACCTAATAACTCTAGTTGAATTGGGTCCTACTTGGTTGTATTCAACCTCCACAATGCTGGAGAAGACTGACCACCTCTGTTACAGACTATTTCCATACTAATGTATTCATTTTCTTTTAAAAAAGTCACTTTTTACATGAACACTGTTACAATAATGAAGTAGAATGAAATACAGCATGTACACAAAATAACATAACCAGTGCAAAATATTCACAGTAAAGAAAGTGCTTTGTACATCATCCGCTCTGTTAATACTGTCATGATAACGTCCAACAAAAGTCTGATTTACCAGCTGCTGTAGTGTCCAACAAATCAGAGACAGGGTTTCCAAAATTCATCTGTCAAACAATGTTCATTATTCTGGATTCTATATAGGAATGAATATAAATAAAGATAAATAAAAACCTTATATATTTAGAATGACTAATCACTGGAGTGGTCTGAGACTGTAGGTTTATGTGGTTTAGTAGATGAATAAATAAGCAGAAACGTTCCCAATGTGTTTTTTTACACATACCACTCCTCTTTAGAAATGATAGAGCCATCTTTCTGAGGAACCATATCCACCGAAACCTCCATCTCAGTCCCACTGTCATTGGCGTAGCATTCACCGTATCTGAAGCGGCTTCTGTCGTTCATCATCCTGCTGCCGGGATAATTATAAAACTCGTGTAAACTCTCATTAAAGAAGCCGTGGTCCGCGTGAAGATCCGGCTTCTTTTCTTCGTCGTCAGGAGAGGAAGGGCTCTGAGGCAGTGAAGGACCCGAGGACAGGCTGCCTGATTGGCCGAAGCCGTTCCCAAAGTCCTTTTTCCTGGTGCTATAGTCTCCTTTAAATGTACGTCTTTGTCGAAGGAAAAAGAATGCCAGCAGTATGATGGCTGCCAGGAGCACCGTGCCGCACACGACAGCTGCGCCGATGGCAGCGCCGGCTCGCTGCTGCTCCTCGGACATCTCGTGAGAGAAACTAGGGAACTCTGGGTAGGGAAAGAGAAGGAAGGGAACAAGGTATGAGATCCTATTTCGGCCTCGCTTTTTAATTTAAAGGAATGGTTCAGCAACAAAATAAAAATGTTAATGATCATCCTACATGCAGCTGAAACAACCAGATTTAATGTTTTAATGTTTGCTGTTTTTATTTTGCACATAAGTTCTGCGTATTTTGGGCTGATGTGGCTAACAAGACAAGTCTTTCATATCTATTTTTTTTATTGCTGAACCATTTCCTAAAATAAGATTGAGGTAAAAAGGGAGATGACAGAGGGAAATAGCATGGTAGCATTACTTTGGAGAGGTCCAAAACAAAGCGTGCAGCAGTTATCTGGTATCAAGCATAACAAGCATCGTTCCACAGACCGTACGTCCAATATTCCAGCTTCAACAGAGCACGTTTACAATCAGCAGCAAGCAAGACGGAGGTAAATAAAGTATCATGCACCATCCATGTCTTGTCAAGAATCCAACGAACAATGAAGACAGGTCACGCAAAATCAACACTCATGTTTACACAGCAAGACCATGCAGCTGAGAGAACGCGTTCCAGTAAACACCAGCAGCTGATGTTTATGAACAGAAATCAGACGATGATTCAGAGGCAGTGCATAACAGAGCACAAGCGCATTCACATAATAACATGCACACTAAAGAGCAGACAGATCAGTACCAGCGCTTACCTGTTACAGTCACCTCCACCGATGCCGTGCCTGTGCCGATGCTGTTGGTGGCGTCACACACGTATGTGCCGGTTACCTCGTAGCCCACAGGACCACTGAAGATTAGCATGTTCTCACGGGGCTCTGCTGTATTCGGCATGGAGCCATTCAGACTTTTAGGGGGGGAAAAGACAGTTTTAAATTAAGATACTTGAAAATAAAAACAGCAACATTATGTTGTATATTATCAAGTGTAACCCACATTACATACTACATCTCTTATACTGACACTGTCACCCTTTATAACATAGTAAAAACTGATTTTTATTTAATAACTTCAATAGCTTTTAAAGTATTCAGCATATTGCTACAAAACAAGTTGTATATTATCAGGTGTAACCCACATTACATACTACAACTCTTATACTGACACTGTCACCCTTTATTACATAATAAAAACTGATTTTTATTAATAACTTCAATAGCTTTTAAAGTATTCATCATATTGCTCCAAAACAAGTTGTATATTATTATTATAATATATTAGTATTATTAATAGCTTTTAAAGTCTTTATGTCTTTATACAGCTAGCTTTCTTAGTGCACAGGGGCCTTCCCTAAACTGCTGCTGCAAAGTTGGAACATATAATTTACTTTGTATAAATGATTTATTACACAAGAATTCCATAATTAGAAGGGGCGTCCCAATACTTTTGACCATATAGTGTACAATCCTCTACAAGTGTATGTAAACTTTTGGCTTGAGCTGTATCTAGTACTGAAGTGTACCTACTATCTCCACTGAAATGATGAGATGGCAGGATTAGCATTAGCAAGACAGGTTAGCTGAACGTCCTCCCGGTTTAAATACCAGTTTCCATCGAACCCCTCGATGATCACCTCCGGCTCGTCTGTGTAGAACAACAATGAACATGTGTGACACTGAAACCTTGTAATAAGACGGATGTGTTTAACTCTGTGACGTTTGCTTACACTGAACGTTCAGCACGACGCTCTCCGTGAACTGCTCATCGTTGTAGGTGGAGATGCAGGTCAGCTTCTGCTGGTGAGCTTTTCGACTGGGTGAGACCATGTAGTCGCTGCGTACTGTGGTGGTTCCATCATCGTTTCTGATCTCCAGGGTTTTAGCTTCTCCGTCCAACTCCGTGTCCCACGTGATCACGCTAGGTGGTTTCCCATTGGCCGAGACACACGTGGCCACGGTAATTTTCTGGTCTTTGGATCCTGCCACTATGGTGGGTGTGGGCAGACTCGTCTGGATCATCGGCCGAGCTGCAGGAGGAAACAAATGGAATATAATATTAACTGATTATAGTTTTATAGAGTCGCAAGAACGCCCTGGACAGGTCGGCAGGGCGACACAAAGTTGCACATTAGATCACTTGTGGACTCATCGACATTTAGGGACTCCTTACATACCAACTCCTTATAGACAGGCTCCCTACAGACAGACTGTTTAGAGACAGACTTCTTACAAACAGACTCCTTACAGACTTTTTAGAGGCAGACTTTTTAGAGAAAGACTCCTTACAGAAAGACTCCCTAAAGACAGACTCCTTACAGACAGACTTTGAGACAGGCTCCTCACAGAAAGAGTCATTACAAAAAGACTCCTTACAGACAGACTTCTTAGAGACTCCCTACAGACTCCTTACAGACATACTTCTTACAGACATACTCCTTACAGACTTCTTAGAGACTCCTTACAGACAGACTCTTTACAGACAGACTCCTTACAGACAGACTGTTTAAAGACAGTTTCCTTACAGATAGACTGTTTAAAGACAGACTCCTTACAGACAGACTCCTAATAGTCAGACTCTTTACAGACAGACTCTACAGACAGACTCCTTACAGGCAGACTTTTTAGACACAGACTCCTTACAGACAGACTTTTTAAAGACAGACTCCTTACAGAAAGAGTCATTACAAAAAGACTCCTTACAGACAGACTTCTTAGAGACTCCCTACAGACTCCTTACAGACATACTTCTTACAGACATACTCCTTACAGACTTCTTAGAGACTCCTTACAGACAGACTCTTTACAGACAGACTCCTTACAGACAGACTGTTTAAAGACAGTTTCCTTACAGATAGACTGTTTAAAGACCGACTCCTTACAGACAGACTCCTAATAGTCAGACTCTTTACAGACAGACTCCTTACAGAGACTGTTTAAAGACAGACTCCTTACAGACAGACTGTTTAAAGACAGACTCCTTACAGACAGACTGTTTAAAGACAGACTCCTTACAGAAAGACTCTTTACAGACAGACTCCTTACAGACAGACTGTTTAAAGACAGACTCCTTACAGACAGACTCCTTACAGGCAGACTTTTTAGACAGACTCCTTACAGACAGACTCCTTACAGGCAGACTTTTTAGACACAGACTCCTTACAGACAGACTCCTTACAGACAGACACTTTTTAGAGACAGACTCCTTACAGACAGACTCCTTACAGGCAGACTTTTTAGACACAGACTCCTTACAGACAGATTCCTTACAGACAGACACTTTTAGAGACAGACTCCTTACAGACAGACTCCTTACAGACAGATCATGTTTTAATGAGGCACCCCGTCTACCAACTGCACCACAAAGCCCATATTTTATTTCTTGTATTTATTTTGTTTTTTTTTCCAATTTCCAATTCCCTGTTGCATTTGCCACTCACTGGATGAGGAGGCTTTGTGGATGTACTGTACATTCCCAACACTGCTTATTCCGCACCAAACAGCTAAAGCAAAGCCCAGCGTCTTGTTTTTGGGTGGACCCCCATTTTAAAAACTGCATTCACACATGTTCAAATGTACCAAACTCAGGGTCTGTGACTAAAGTGCAGAAGCAGAAAAACTTTAACATACATAAACTGTACTTCTTCTAAAGCAAAGCAGCTACAAACCTGCACACTCCAGTTTAAATATAACTGGTGTTTTCATTTCCATATTATATATAATGTATAAAAGACTTAAGTACCAAATTCTAACCTCTAAATAGTTCAAAATTAGTTTAGCCCTGCTTGCAAAATAAGCACCAGTGAAGGAGGCAAACCTTTAGGGGTATAAAATGTAGTAAGTGAGGAAAAAATGAAAGATGTTGACGCATTTCCAGTGAAATTCCTTTCTCTTGAATCTTGGCTGCTTCAAACCCCAATAAGAAAAGTGGGGCCAAGATACAGAGAGCTGTCCAGGCTCCAGAGCTGTGTTGTGAAATCAGGTCAGCAGTGAAGATGTGAATCCATTTTTCACTTGGCTGAACTGAAGCATCCAAATTCTCCATATTTATCTCTGCCAAGAAAACGCTAATGTATACAGTCTGGCGGAGCTCTGATTCGATCTGAGTTTGGCACTTAATACGTACTGATCTTCACAATGTGCCATTCAGCACATTTTCATCTAGCAAAGTCTGTTCTGTACAGCACTGGTGGATCCGCTTTTAATTATGGAAACAAGTGTCCAGTGGCTCTGCGAAGATTATTTTAGCCTGATGTGTCTCTGCTCATAACATGTTAGATAGATAAACCACTTTAGTCCAGGGGTTCCCCACCTTTTTGCCAAGTGACCCCACTACAACCCCACTTCCCACTCCATGGGTTTCTATTTTAGCACATCACTGTACAGCAGCGCATGTTTAACAGAATGCTGGCCAAGTTATTATTTTATTTCTTTTTTTAGAAACATTCTTTTACAAGGGCAGCTGTAGCCTAGTGGTTAGGGTACTGGACTTGAAATCAAAAGGTTGCGGGTTTAAGCCCCACCACTGGCAGGTTGCCACTGTTGGGCCCTTGAGCAAGACCCTTAACCCTCAATTGCTTAGACAATATATACCCAGTGGTTAAAGTAGTAGACTAGTAATCAAAAGGTTGCTGGTTTAAGCCCCACCACTGTCAGGTTGCCACTGTTGGGCCCTTGAGCAAGACCCTTAACCCTCAATTGCTTAGACAATATATACCCAGTGGTTAAAGTAGTAGACTAGTAATCAAAAGGTTGCTGGTTTAAGCCCCACCACTGCCAGGTTGTCACTGTTGAGCCCTTGAGCAAGACCCTTAACCCTCAATTGCTTAGACATTATATACTGTCACAGTTATGTAAGGCGCTTTGGATAAAAGTGACCGCTAAATGCTGAAAATGTAAAATTCTATTAATGTTGTTTGTATTTCAGCAAATGTAGATTCTCAAATCACAATTAATGTTCACATGAAAAAAGATACAGGGTGGCACAGTGGCCTCACAGCAAGACGGGCCTGGGTTTGTTCTTTCTGTGCAGAGTTGGCATGTTCTCCCTGTGTCCAAGTCCAAAGACTAAGACAAAGATTAATTGGAGCTACTGGAAAATGCTTTAAGTGTGAATGTGTGTGTTTGTTTGCCCTGTAATGGACTGGTGACCTGTGCAGGGTGTTTCTTAACTTGTGCCCAATTAATCTGACCCATTGTGACCCTGACCAGGATAAAGCGATGGTAAAACAGACAGTTAAAGAATGATTTACACATTATTACAGAAATCCAATTGTTCTGATCTGCCTCACCGGAGATGCATTTGACTACAGGTCAGATAAAAATGCTCTAAGTGTGAGTGTGTGGGTGAATGTGTGTGTTTGTTTGCCCTGTAATGGACTGGTGACCTGTGCAGGGTGTTTCTTAACTTGTGCCCAATTAATCTGACCCACTGCAACCCTGACCAGGATAAAGCGATGGTAAAACAGACAGTTAAAGAATGATTTACTCATTATTTATCTGATCTGCCTCAGCAGAGATGCATTTAACTAACACTCCTGATAATAATCTCATCAGGATGCAACTCAGATAAAGTCAGCGTGGCACTAACAGATAAAAATGTGGTACCTAAGAGTTTATCTACAGCTCCAAATGTTCACACATACCATAGACGGTGAGGTTGACCATGCTCTCCCTGTTCCCAGCTGGAAAGGTGGTGTATTCACAGATGTAGGACGCCTCATCAGACAGTTTTAAGTCATTAAAGATGATAGTGGTGTCCTCCAGGGAAGGCGTCCTTTGGCGCACCGCAGGGTTTTTAAACCTCACTCGATCCTTAAAGGCCGGGAGCACAGACACGCCCAGCGCTGGGTTGGCAATAGCCACGTTTTGCTTCGTCCCATTAAGGAACTTCTGCCAGGTGACCTGGGAGATCTTCACGGGTGGTTTACTGTTGGCAAAATGGCAGCGCAGCTCCACTTGAGCACCCACATAGCCTGACCTGTCACCTTCGGTCTGCACTGTCTGACCACTGGTGCCTGAAAAACAAGATAAAAAAGCCATTAAAGCACTTCATCAGAAATGTACATCATGTGGGTCGCTTCCGCTGAGACGTAGCTATAAAGCAGACAAGGCAGGTAATTAAATCTTAAAACGTTTTTAAAGTTTTAGCTTGAGTGCTGTTTTTAAGCAAACCAAAACCTTGAAGTAGCATCTACAGGTCATCTTACATGAACACACACCACACAAACACACACGACTGGCTGCTATTTTACCATTTTGTAGGCATTTTGAACACTTGCTAATGCTAACAGTGCCGTCTGTGTTGAGATGAGCATAAGATAACGCCGGGCCAGCCAACCTTCTCATTTTTAACAGATGAATCTGACGTATCAGAGCTGGCATGGTAGTTCTGTAAGAAATATTTATTTTAGGAGGTAAAACTGGTTCATCTTTGAAGTCTTGTTAAGTGACAAAAAAAATGGGACTGTCAAAATAAAGAGACTGAAATTAAACAAGAGGAAAAAAGAAAGCAGAGCGGCTGTAAGTGGTGCAACTAATCACACATGAATTAAGGTTGACAACTTTAATCCACAGTGTCATGTAACTTGAGCTCAACTTCCCCAGAGCAAGCCAGCAGAAATCTGCACTGAGAGTGGATTAATATCACATTTGTGCTTTTGATAGATTTGATAAACGGTCACATAATCTGGGTACATTTCGTAACAACTGGTTTCAAACCCACTAGTAGGGTTTTGTTAATCACACAGCGACATCTTCAAAGTGCAGTGCAGAAACACAGTGGACCCATTTAGGGACAGTGGTAGCCAAATGGGTTGAGAGTTGGTATCTCAGCTCTGCCATTCGGTCACTGTTGAGCCCTTAACCTTCTCTGATCCAGAGGCGCCATAGAATGGCTGACCCTGCGCTCTGACCCCAGCTGCCAAACTAGCTGGGATATACGAAAACAGAATTTAGTTGTACTGTACACCTACTGTATATATGTACTGTATATATGACAAATAAAGGCATTCTTTTCTATTCTATTTAGAAGGTAACAGTCAATCTCTGTTATTTAAACATACTGTTTGTGTACCTTTATATCCCATCCAGATACCACAGCAAAATATGCTCTCTTGGACTACAAGTAGCTACATCATCATCAGCAAACTCATCAGCAAACCTGCAAACCTCGGATGACACAGTTAAAGTCATAGACTTACATACAATTATAAGATCAGATTCAATTATTCGAGAGAAATTCGAGTGTTACAGCAACTCCAGCACAATAAATACAATTAGAAAAAAAGTATAGAATAAAATAAAAATATTTTGACTATGTAGTGGCAAGTACTTTTATAGAGTAGTATGACAAATTATAGCTATAAAGGGAAACACAATATACACTATATAATGTATATATTTACATGTGTGTAATATGTAATGTAAAGTTAAGTGCATTAAAAAGGCGGGGGAGAAGGATTGTGAGATATTTTAGGGGGCGTGGGCTGGCTGGTCAGTGTGAAACACGTCTTTAGTCACGTATTTTTTTATAATTTTTGTGACTGTTTTTTTCCTGTGACTGAATAATTGGAATACCTTTTTGTCCAAAACGCCTTTACAACCTTGAGTTCTATTTCAAATTTAATGTGGTTTTTAGAAAATCTGCAGGGACAGAATTTACATTCAGCAGCTTAGACAATTAATTTGAAGGTGTAGAACATTCTAGTATGTTAATTATCTTTGTGTCCTAATTTTTCACGACTGATCACGGTCGAATACGAATTTGGTCCACATGATCCACAGCTGAAGATCTAGAAGCGTGGGAGATCTGATGAGATTGCAGGTTTCTAGTTCTTGATTCTTCAAATCTTAATAAGAATTATTAGAGAAGATGAATGTGCTGGAAAAACCTTTAATGAAATTCCTTAAAGACTGGAGTATGGGTCTGCAGAGAAGGATCACACATGGATGCTTGGTTTTCCACTCCCTAAATAAAAAATATTTTAAAAAATATTTTCACTTTTTAAAGTCTCAGTTTTTAACCACAAAGGCATTTTATAAAGGGTCCCTGAATTCTGAAACTGACCTTTTATTCAGTGACATGAAGCTTGTTAGTTGGAAGTTTATGACCACTGCTGTTGAGAGTTGAGACTTCATTTACATTTTCGGCATTTAGCAGAAGCTTTTATCCAAAGCGATTTACAGTACTGTGACAGTATATTGTCTAAGTAATTGAGGGTTAAGGGCCTTGCTCAAGGGCCCAACAGCAGCAACCTGGCAGTGGAGGGGCTTGAACCAGCGACCATCTGATTGCTAGTCCAGTACCTTAACCATTAGACTACAACTGCCCTAAATATGTATTTAGCAGACGCTTTTATCCAAAGTAACTTACATTATAGTGTCAGTATACAGTTTGAACAATTGAAGATTAAGGGCCTTGCTCAAGGGCCCAACACGTGACCATCTGATTGCTAGTCCAGTACCTTAACCGCTAGACTACAACTGCCCTATCGGGCAGAAGCTCCAGCCTAAAAATTCGACAGTTTAAAGCTCGACTGATGTTTTTTGCAAAGAAAAAAAGCCTCTAAGCCCATGTTAACATTAAGCTCTCCTGAGTGTTGACAGAATCAACCACGTTCCAGCAGCTTCTAATTCGTGACAGGCCTGTTTTTCCACTGGGATTGCATCTGAGCATCCACAGAAATTTCCACAGGCAACAGTTTGGGTTCTTCTTTCTTATCACGTTAAAATGTTTACTTACTTATTTACATATTCCATTCTCTTTATTTATAAATGAGAAATTTTATTTAAATGACATAATGGGAATTTCTATGCCGACAAATGAATAATCTGAGTTGCGTGATGTGATTTTATACACAATAACCACAATGAATTTACCAAGAGGTTTTGACATTAAACATTCAGTCACAGGAAAAGAACATTAGCAGAAATCATTAAATCCCCAGACTGACAGGAATCGCAGTACGTGTCCCCTGTTATCGGATGGAAACGTCGGATCTCAGCTGTACTGTACTGTACTGTTTATATTATGCAGATACGTCTGTGATCAATATGATCCATAATCAAACACATGCTGGTTATAATGTTTCGGCTTCACCTGAGTGTCTCTGTGCAGCTGATTCACCTGAGAATAACAGCCTGTAAATCTCAGTCTAAAAATAGGAAGATTTAAAAGCTGTTCGCTCAGTAAAGGACTGAATGTAAGCTGCACTTCAGCTCGGGATTTAGCCTGGTAGTAAACAGTATGTGTTTACCTGTGTGTGTGTGTGTGTGTAGGTGTGTGAGTCTGTGCTTGTGTGTGTTTGTGTATGTCAGTATGTGTGTGTGTTTAGGTGAGTGCGTATGTGTGTGTTTATGAGTCTGTGTGCTCACAAGTGTAAGTGTGTAAGTGTTGTGTATGTAAGTATATGTGTGTTTGTGTGTGTGTCTCAGTGTGTATGTGAATTAATTAATTAATTAATCAAAGAATACATCAAAAAATAAAACAACAAATCTATCTAATAAATGACTGAATTAAAGAAATAATTAATGAATTGAATGAATGTGTGAATAAACAAATGAACAAAAGAATGAATGTAAGATTCAATGAATCAATGAATAAATAAAACAATGAATCAATGACTAAACTGAAGAGCGACTGAATAAATGAATAAAAGAATGAACAAAATAATGAATAAATTAAACAATAAATTAATAAATAAATGACTGAATGAAAGAATGAATGAATACATTGAATTAGTGTCTAAATGAATAAAATAATAAACAAAAGAATGAATTAATTATATAAAACGAATAAATTAAAAAATTAATAAATAAAACAATGAAATAATAAATAAATGAATTAATTAATAAATGAATGAATAAGTTCAATGAATGTCTGAATGAACATAAGAATGAATAAATGAAAAAATGAATAAAAAAACAATAAATAAATAAATGACTGAATTAAAAAATAAATTAACCATTTTAATGAATTTCTGAATGAATGAATGAGTAAATAAAAGAATGAACATAAGAATGAATGAATGAATGAATCAATGAATTAACGAATCAATGAAAAAATGAATAAATAAAACAATGAATCAATAAATAAATGACTAAATGAAAGAATGAATAAGTTGAATAAATGTCTGAATGAATAAAATAATTAACATAAGAATGAATGAATGAACATAAGAATAAATGAATGAATGAACATAAGAATTAATTAATGAATAAATAAATAAACCAATGAATAAATGACTGAATTGAATGAATGTGTGAATAAATAAATAAAAGAATGAACTTAAGAGTGAATGAATGTCTGAATTAAAGAATGAATGAATAAGTTGAATGAATGTCTAAATGAATGAATAAAAGAATGAACATGAGAATGAATCAATCAATGAATGAACAAATCAATTAAAAAATGAATTCATGAATTGAATAAATGTGCGAATGAACGAATAAAAGAATGAACTTAAGAATAAATGAATAAAAACAATGAATGAATAAATGACTAGAAATGAATGAATGAATGAATGTGTGAATGAATGAATAAATAAACCAATGAATAAATGACTGAATTAAAAACATGAACTGAATGAATGTGTGAATGAATGAATTAATAAATAAATTGAATGAATGTGTGAATGAATGAACTGGTGGATCCTGATTAACAGTGAAACAGAGGAGCCTGAGCTATAACACCCCGGTCCTGTTCTGCACTAAATTCCAGTCTATTACGTAAGTTTAATATGAAATTCTTCTGTTGGGCCGCTGGTTCTGTTTTGGGAAAGTGAAGCCAGCGTGCCAGGCACAATTTATCTGCCTTAAGGTCTGACAAACTGAATAAAGGCTTTTTTATTTTCACCATCAGCAGTTTTATTGTATGTGAGTTTTACTTTTCAAACTGCTGCGTTTGCAGAGACGAGTTCAGGTCATGTGTCTGAAGTGCTTTTCATCATGATGGTACCCACAGAGGCGACCGCATTAATAATAATAATAATGATGAAAGTTTATCTAGACTTTTACAGGACATGAACTGTGTGTCACTGCAACTCATTTTATTTTCTGTTACTAAGTGACTCTTTTATAAGTGAAATTTACAACACATACAGCAACTTCATGTGATATTATAAATACACTGATCAGCCATAACATTAAAACCACCTCCTTGTTTCTACACACACTGTCCATGTTATCAGCTCCACTTACCATATAGAAGCACTTTGTAGTTCTACAATTACTGACTGTAGTCATCTGTTTCTCTACATACCTTTTTAGCCCCCTTTCATGCTGTTCTTTAATGGTCAGCACCCCCACAGGACCACCACAGAGCAGGTATTATTTAGGTGGTGGATCATTCTCAGCACTGCAGTGACACTGACATGGTGGTGGTGTGTTAGTGTGTGTTGTGCTGGTATGAGTGGATCAGACACAGCAGTGCTGCTGGAGTTTTTAAATACCGTGTCCTCTCACTGTCCACTCTATTACACACTCCTACCTAGTTGGTCCACCTTGTAGATGTAAAGTCAGAGACGATCGCTCATCTATTGCTGATGTTTGAGTCGATCATCTTCTAGACCTTCATCAGTGGCGCTGTTGGCTGGATATTTTTGGTTGGTGGACTATTCTCAGTCCAGCAGTGGCAGTGAGGTGTTTAAAAACTCCATCAGCGCTGCTGTGTCTGATCCACTCATACCAGCACAACACACACTAACACACCACCACCATGTCAGTGTCACTGCAGTGCTGAGAATGATCCACCACCTAAATAATACCTGCTCTGTGGTGGTCCTGTGGAGGTCCTGGCCATTGAAGAACAGCATGAAAGGGGGCTAACAAAGCATGTAGAGAAACAGATGGACTACAGTCAGTAATTGTAGAACTACAAAGTGCTTCTATATGGTAAGTGGAGCTGATAAAATGGACAGTGAGTGTAGAAACAAGGAGGTGGTTTTAATGTTATGGCTGATCGGTGTATAGCTAGTAATGTCTCAGAGCTCATATACAGTGCCTTGCAAAAGTATTCAGCCCCCTTGAACTTTTCAACCTTTTGCCACATTTCAGGCTTCAAACATAACGATATGAAATTGTAATTTTTTGTGAAGAATCAACAACAAGTGGGACACAATCGTGAAGTGGAACGAAATTTATTGGATATTTTAAACTTTTTTTAGAAATAAAAAACTAAAAAGTGGGGCGTGCAATATTATTCAGCCCCTTTACTTTCAGTGCAGCAAACTAGTGAGGATCTCTGAATGATCCAATGTTGACCTAAATGACTGATGGTAATAAATAGAATCCACCTGTGTGTAATCAAGTCTCTGTATAAATGCACCTGCTCTGTGACAGTCTCAGAGTTCTGTTTAAAGCGCAGAGAGCATCATGAAGACCAAGGAACACACCAGGCAGGTCCGAGATACTGTTGTGGAGAAGTTTAAAGCCGGATTTGGATACAAAAAGATTTCCCAAGCTTTAAACATCTCAAGGAGCACTGTGCAAGCGATCATATTGAAATGGAAGGAGTATCAGACCACTGCAAATCTACCAAGACCCGGCCGTCCCTCTAAACTTTCAGCTCAAACAAGGAGAAGACTGATCAGGGATGCAGCCAAGAGGCCCATGATCACTCTGAATGAACTGCAGAGATCTACAGCTGAGGTGGGAGACTCTGTCCATAGGACACAATCAGTCGTACACTGCACAAATCTGGCCTTTATGGAAGAGTGGCAAGAAGAAAGCCATTTCTCAAAGATATCTATAAATAAGTCACCTGGGAGACACACCAAACATGTGGAAGAAGGTGCTCTGGTCAGATGAAACCAAAATCGAACTTTTTGGCCACAATGCAAAACGTTATGTTTGGCGTAAAAGCAACACAGCTCATCACCCTGAACACACCATCCCCACTGTCAAACATGGTGGTGGCAGCATCATGGTTTGGGCCTGCTTTTCTTCAGCAGGGACAGGGAAGATGGTTAAAATTGATGGGAAGATGGATGGAGCCAAATACAGGACCATTCTGGAAGAAAACCTGTTGCAGTCTGCAAAAGACCTGAGACTGGGACGGAGATTTATCTTCCAACAAGACAATGATCCAAAACATAAAGCAAAATCTACAATGGAATGGTTCACAAATAAACGTATCCAGGTGTTAGAATGGCCAAGTCAAAGTCCAGACCTGAATCCCATCGAGAATCTGTGGAAAGAGCTGAAAACTGCTGTTCACAAACGCTCTCCATCCAACCTCACTGAGCTCGAGCTGTTTTGCAAGGAAGAATGGGCAAAAATTTCTGTCTCTCGATGTGCAAAACTGATAGAGACATACCCCAAGCGACTTGCAGCTGTAATCGCAGCAAAAGGTGGCGCTACAAAGTATTAACGCAAGGGGGCCGAATAATATTGCACGCCCCACTTTTCAGTTTTTTATTTCTAAAAAAAGTTTAAAATATCCAATAAATTTCGTTCCACTTCACGATTGTGTCCCACTTGTTGTTGATTCTTCACAAAAAATTACAATTTCATATCGTTATGTTTGAAGCCTGAAATGTGGCAAAAGGTTGAAAAGTTCAAGGGGGCTGAATACTTTTGCAAGGCACTGTAAATAGGACTAGTTCGACTATAAAAACAAAGACCAAGACAAGACAAACTCTACTCATGCCAGGAGGACATTTGTCCTGATGCCCAGATGTACTAAAAAAACAGATCTGCTAGATTGTAAAGCCTGCTTGATTGTGGACAACAGCATATCCTACACTACAAACCCAACTGTTCCTCACCCAAAGAAAGAAATCCTATCAGAAAAGTTCCAATGATGTAATTTCCTGTCACATCACTAACATGATGTCTTATTGTCGTTTCCAGTCTTTGTGGCACTAAAGTGCAGGAAATGTGTTTAACCGCTCCGGTGGCGTCCCACTCCTTCTGAGTGCTTTTAAAGAACCCACGCTTCTTTAATGATGACAGACTGTTATTGATTTTCAGGTCAAGACTTGAAGGACATAAAATCAAGAAGTACAGACAGACTCGATTAAAGTATTAGGAAGCCCCCAAGGATACGAACACTTTCGGGATTTGTCCATCTATATTTATTGATCATGTTATCTAGTCATTACTGTGTATAAATAAACATGTACATTTACATTTTAGGCATTTAGCAGACGCTTTTATCCAAAGTGATTTACAGTACTGTGACAGTATATTGTCCAAGCATTTAAGGGTTAAGGGCCTTTCTCAAGGGCCCAACAGCGACAACCTGGAAGTGGTGGGTACTAGCCCAGTACCTTAACCACTAGGCTACAACTGCAGCCTAGTGAAGGGCAAGTATTATTTTGTATTTTATAATGCCTACAATCTCCTGCTGTTGTAACGCATGGTTAAAAGCTTACAGCGTTGTTCCAGAATGTGAGTATATCTCTAATATCATTTTAATCAAGGCTGTAATCACAATATACACCAGGTGGGACACGTTCCCACCAATACTCACTCACTAGCTTAGCGTAATGGGGGTGGCACAGAGGCTCAGTGGGTAGCACTGTCGCCTCACAGCACGAAGGTCCTGGATTTGAGCCCCAGGTGGGGCGGTCTGGGTCCTTTCTGTGTGGAGTTTGCATGTTCTCTTTGTGTCTGTGTGGGTTTCCTCCGGGTGCTCCGGTTTCCTCCGAGTCGTGCAAGTGAGGTGAATTGGAGATACAAAATTGTCTATGACTGTGTTTGACATTGAACTTGTGAGCTTATGAATCTTGTGTAATGAGTAACTACCATTTCTGTCATGAATGTAAACAAAGTGTGTAAAACGTGACGTTAAAATCCTAATAAACAAACAAACAAACTTAGCGTAATGTGATCTGTGGTCCATAAGTTCCAATCCATGACTCTTGTGCCTAACATTACACTAAGCTAGTGAGTGGAATATATTTATTACTCATCTCATTTTTATCTTAGTATATTGGGTGGAGGGTTAAGCATATCTGAATATTGTGATTACAGCCTTGATTAAAATGATATCAGAGATATACTCACTGCCAGGTTGCCACTGTTGTGCCCTTGAGTAAGGCCCTTAATCCTCAATTGCTTGAACTTTATACTGTAAGTCGCTTTGCATAAAATGCCAAAAATTTAAATGTAAATGTCCTCCTAATGTTTAATTCATGGTTATGACCTTGGTTTTAAGGATGCCCTCAAAGGTGTTTAAGTTACTCAAATTGTGCTATTGAGCCAACCAGGCTGACACAGGACCAAGCCTTGTGTGGTTCTCCTTTTGTTCCCAATCATAAATAAATCACCTGTTCATGATGTGCACAACATTTGTGGTACTTACTTATACTTGTCACAAGTTTTAAATGTGTTACAGGTATCAATTTGGAATAAGTGAAACATCAAATTTTAAATATATTGTCTAAGGGTGTTTGGGTAGAGCAGTGATACATTACAGAAGCTCATGTACACTGGGATCCACCGGCCTACAGTGTATCACAAAAGTGAGTACACCCCTCACATTTCTGCAAATATTTCATTATAACTTTTCATGGGACAACACTATAGACATGAAACTTGGATATAACTTAGAGTAGTCAGTGTACAGCTTGTATAGCAGTGTAGATTTACTGTCTTCTGAAAATAACTCAACACACAGCCATTAATGTCTAAATAGCTGGCAACATAAGTGAGTACACCCCACAGTGAACATGTCCAAATTGTGCCCAAATGTGTCGTTGTCCCTCCCTGGTGTCATGTGTCAAGGTCCCAGGTGTAAATGGGGAGCAGGGCTGTTAAATTTGGTGTTTTGGGTACAATTCTCTCATACTGGCCACTGGATATTCAACATGGCACCTCATGGCAAAGAACTCTCTGAGGATTTGAGAAATAGAATTGTTGCTCTCCACAAAGATGGCCTGGGCTATAAGAAGATTGCTAACACCCTGAAACTGAGCTACAGCATGGTGGCCAAGGTCATACAGCGGTTTTCCAGGACAGGTTCCACTCGGAACAGGCTTCGCCAGGGTCGACCAAAGAAGTTGAGTCCACGTGTTCGGCGTCATATCCAGAGGTTGGCTTTAAAAAATAGACACATGAGTGCTGCCAGCATTGCTGCAGAGGTTGAAGACGTGGGAGGTCAGCCTGTCAGTGCTCAGACCATACGCCGCACACTGCATCAACTCGGTCTGCATGGTCGTCATCCCAGAAGGAAGCTGACGCACAAGAAAGCCCGCAAACAGTTTGCTGAAGACAAGCAGTCCAAGAACATGGATTACTGGAATGCCCTGTGGTCTGACGAGACCAAGATAAACTTGTTTGGCTCAGATGGTGTCCAGCATGTGTGGCGGCGCCCTGGTGAGAAGTACCAAGACAACTGTATCTTGCCTACAGTCAAGCATGGTGGTGGTAGCATCATGGTCTTGGGCTGCATGAGTGTTGCTGGCACTGGGGAGCTGCAGTTCATTGAGGGAAACATGAATTCCAACATGTACTGTGACATTCTGAAACAGAGCATGGTCCCCTCCCTTCGAAAACTCATGGCAGTTTTCCAACAGCATAACGACCCCAAACACAACCTCCAAGATGACAACTGCCTTGCTGAGGAAGCTGAAGGTAAAGGTGATGGACTAAACCCAATTGAGCACCTGTGGCGCATCCTCAAGTGGAAGGTGGAGGAGTTCAAGGTGTCTAACATCCACCAGCTCTGTGATGTCATCATGGAGGAGTGGAAGAGGATTCCAGTAGCAACCTGTGCAGCTCTGGTGAATTCCATGCCCAGGAGGGTTAAGGCAGTGCTGGATAATAATGGTGGTCACACAAAATATTGACACTTTGGGCACAATTTGGACATGTTCACTGTGGGGTGTACTCACTTATGTTGCCAGCTATTTAGACATTAATGGCTGTGTGTTGAGTTATTTTCAGAAGACAGTAAATTTACACTGCTATACAAGTTGTACACTGACTACTCTAAGTTATATCCAAGTTTTATTTCTATAGTGTTGTCCCATGAAAAGATATAATGAAATATTTGCAGAAATGTGAGGGGTGTACTCACTTTTGTGATACACTGTACATACAGACACAACTCACCATGTCTGAGGAAAAATGGGTCTGGGGTGATGGATTGGCGTCCCATCAGGGGTGTGCCCCGTGCCCAGTGATTCCAGCAAAACCAGACTCATATAAAATCTAATAACTAAAATGAGGTTTGTATTATTGTATATACACTATATTGCTAAAAGTAGTCACTCACCCATCCAAATCATTGAATTCAGATATTCCAATCACTACCATGGCCACAGGTGTATAAAACCAAGCACCTAGGCATGCAGACTGCTTCTACAAACATTTGTGAAAGAATGGGTCACTCTCAGGAGCTCAGTGAATTCGAGCGTGGTACCGTGATAGGATGCCACCTGTGCAACAAGTCCAGTCAAATATTCCACAGTCAACTGTCAGTGGTATTATAACAAAGTGGAAGCGATGTTCAATTGCGCTTATGGAATAGTGGTCAAAAATTCCCATAAACACACTCCTAAGCTTTGTGGAAAGCCTTCCCAAAAGAGTTGAAGCTGTTATAGCTGCAAAGGGTGGGCCGACTTCATATTAAACCCTATGGATTAAGAATGGGACGTCACTCAAGTTCATATGCGTGTGAAGGCAGACGAATGAATACTTTTAGCAATTTATGTTATTTATTAACCCCACTATAAACCTTTATAACCTTTTTGTGCATTGACAAAATAGGTTGGAAAGCAATACGGAACAAAAAGGATGATAAAAAAACCAGCCTGACCCTAACAGCTATAAAATAAATACACTCTCTGAAATCTAATGGACAGGATTAATTACATTTGAAGAGATACTAGCTGACCCTTCACTAAAACAGATTAAAGAGTAGCCTACTAACCAAAAGAGCAGCACTGGCAGAATTTAAAGAGAGACTGTCCTACATTAGGCAGGCGGTGGGGGTGCAGGTTGGGGTTTACCAGGGTTAAAGGTGGTTTCTGTGTGGAAACAAATACGGGAAAGCTTGTGTGCTGAACGCAGGTCTGAATGTGCTGACCAGTGCAGCAAATGACTGCTATCAGTAAGGGCAATAAATTCTCCAAATGCATGATTAAGGATGTTTGGCTTCTGCCTGCCGCACTAATACCTGAATCATTATTAATGTTTCTGAGCATGTAAACACTGAGATAAAACCAGGAAGCCAAACATATATCATACGATAATACAAAAGCTTCAGCAGCAGGCCAGCAGCCATTACTAACCACAAACTTCATTATCATGATATATGGATGTTTGAATGTAAGATAAACCTTTAAGTACCAGTAAAAATGTTGGAATAAAAATAAATTGTCATGCTTTTAATGCTTATGTCCAAGAAAAACGTCCTAAGATAACTTTTTCCTCACAGTGAACACAAGTACCAGGTTAAAAACAACAGAACTTAACCCAGACTGAACAATAACATACCTAAATGAAACCAAACAGAAAGCCCAGGGCAGGGCTCAAACCAGAGTGACTGGGTGCTAAAGCCTACAGCTCTGTTTACTGTACCATAGTTGTGAGCAAACATGAGAAACACTTAAAAAAGACTACAAACCCCCCGGGTATAAGGGTAAAATGTAAGAAATGTGCTTGTCAAACAAAACACAATAAAACAAACCAGCAGTTGAGGGAACAAACCAGCTCAGTCCACCAGTGTATCACAACAGTCTACTTGAGAAAATGTAGATGAGATGAAAGAGATGGTTAAGGTACTGGACTAGTAAGCAGAATGTTGCTGGTTCAAACCCCACCACTGCCAGGTTGCCACTGTTGGGCCCTTGAGCAGGGCTCTTAACCCTCAGTTGCTTACACTGTATACTGTAAGTCGCTTTGGATAAAGGCGTCTGCTAAATGTCGAAAATGTAAATTATTCTCCACATCATTTCCCAGTAACATCCCAAATCAAATCCCAGTAACAACCCAAATCATATCCCAATAAAAACCCAAATCATATCCCAATAAAAACCCAAATCATATCACAATAACAACCCGAATCATATCCCAATAACAACCCATATTATACCCTAACAAAAACCCAAATCATATCCCAGTAAAAACCCAAATCATATCCCAATAACAACCCAAATCATATCCCAATAACAACCCAAATCATATCCCAATAACAACCCAAAACATATCCCAGTAACAACCCAAATCACATCCCAGTAACAACCCAAATCATATCCCAAAAAACCCAAATCATATCCCAATTAAAAACCCAAATCATATCCCAATAACAACCCAAATCATATCCCAATAACAACCCAAATCATATCCCAATAACTACCCAAATCATATCCTAATAAAAAGAGTAGAGTAATAAAGAAAAACATGGCATTAACGAATGGTGCTCTAGATTCTATCCAAGACATCTTGAAAGAACTTTTTTTTACTACCCCTCCCCACCTGACACTTAGCTGGTGACCACGACTCAAGTTACCACAAAGAGCAACAGACTCAGCTGTGGTCAGTACAAGGTGACACTCAACACCATTATCCCTAAAAGATAATACATGTAAGCAGGGATGGGAGCAAGGAAATGCCATCCCTAGGTCAAGAAAGGACAAAAATCTGTCCATTTGTAAAATTGTGATCCAAATTTTGTGCGATTTAAAAGGCATAAAATCTTATGAAACAACGCCAACATACTCATGGTGACGGGCTGGCAGGGAAGCAGTAGGTGAACGGAAATTACAGTTCTCTTTCTCTCTGAACTACACTTCAAAGCATTCCCTGCACCTCATCAAACATTCTTGCTATGCCTGGTTAAGTCTACTTTGCTTTCGTCTCCTGCGTTTGGGTTTAACCTTAAATATCTCAGGTGTAGGGTTAGACTTGGGGCCTCTGTCACCAGACACTTACCACCATTTGCAAGAGAGTCGTGGTATCCCAGTGATTAAGGTACTGGGTCAGTGATCAGAAGGCTGATGGTTCAAGCCCTACCACTGCCAAGCTGCCACTCTTAGGCATCTAACCAAGGCCCGGTTCTGTCACAAATGTAAGTTACTTTGAATGAAAGCATCTGCTAAAAGGCTGTAAAGCTTATTTTAATACTACGACTTAAAAATCAGATCAGTTGTATTTGAATTTGAAGTAAAAATATGCACTGAATTTTATCCAGACACCTTTAAGTATATTTTAAATCTACACTACAGCATGTCTACTGCTGTATTTGTCACATAGCCATTGTGACCTGCGAGGTCTTGTGGCAGGACCTGCGAGGGCTTTGTAAGCGAGTTGTCGTGCTCTTAAGGACACAGGCTAATGAGAAGTGAAAGCACTTTCGGAAATATCAGCATGGCCCCGGTCCAAAGCTCTTGCTTTATCTGTGAGTCAACTATCACAGACACTCACCTTTCCACACTACAGGATGAGCCCAAATAAACACGGCACTATCACATCAGTGTATTACATAATCATAACAACCAACCGGAACACAGAAACACTTATCACTCATGGAATCACACATTAGGGACAAGATGTAGTGTTTCTGCACCAGTTCTTAGTGTGAAACAGCTTGCATGATATGTTTAAAGCTGGGTTATAAGCCTAGCGGCACAGTTTACACGTCATGTACATCGAAAAATGCAAATTGTACTTCAGCTCATTCATATGCAAATGAAAGAGTATCCCACAAAGGTCACCTCATTACAGCACACCACCTGATTACTAAGGTTTGGGCAAATATCGTCCATTTGCATGTATTTTTCTGCATTAAAAAACAACCTTTCCAGAGGAGTGGAGGCTGTTATAGCTGTGAGGTGCAATGACTTTATATTATTGCCTATGATTTTAGATCGGAACAAATCAAGTAGATCATGCGTCCACATACATTTGGCATAAATCGTCGTGTGTTATTACATCATGCTGTTATTACTAATCACAATTTACATAGAACAGTCATACTACATTTATAAAGCACTGGTTGTGCTTTAGGTGGCATGGTGGCACAGTGTGTAGTGCTGTCGTGTCACAGCAAGAAGGGCCTGGGTTTGATTCCCCAGTTGGGAGTCCTTTCTGTGTGGAGTTTGCATGTTCTCCCTGTGTCTGTGTGTGTGTTTCCTCCTACAAGTTAAAAACATGCAGTCAGGTCCATTAGTGCCTTAAGTGGGAGTGTCTGCCCTGTGATGGACTGGTGATTCCTACTTTTTGCCCAATGAACCAGACCTACTGTGACCCTGACCAGGATAAATCGGTGGTAAACAGACAGTGAATGAATAACGGTTATGCAATCAAGGTACAAGAGCCCAACTCAAGGATTTGGACTAAAACATTTTAGCACAGTAACATTTACACCGATCAGCCATAACATCAAAACCACCTCCTTGTTTCTACACTCACTGTCCATGTTATCAGCTCCACTTACCATATAGAAGCACTTTGTAGTTCTACAATTACTGACTGTAGTCCATCTGTTTCTCTGCATGCTTTGTTAGCCCCCTTTCATGCTGTTCTTCAATGGTCAGGACTCCCACAGGACCACCACAGAGCAGGTATTATTTAGGTGGTGGATCATTCTCAGCACTGCAGTGACACTGACATGGTGGTGGTGTGTTAGTGTGTGTTGTGCTGGTATGAGTGGATCAGACACAGCAGCGCTGCTGGAGTTTTTAAATACCGTGTCCACTCACTGTCCACTCTATTAGACATTCCTACCTAGTTGTTTGAGTTGGTCATCAGTGGTCACAGGACGCTGCCCACAGGGTGCTGTTGGCTGGATATATTTTTGGTTGGTGGACTATTCTCAGTCCAGCAGTGACAGTGAAGTGTTTAAAAACTCCAGCAGCGCTGCTGTGTCTGATCCACTCATACCAGCACAACACACACTAACACACCACCACCATGTCAGTGTCACTGCAGTGCTGAGAATCCACCACCTAAATAATACCTGCTCTGTGGTGGTCCTGGGGGGGTCCTGACCATTGAAGAACAGCATGAAAGCAGGCTAAAAAGCATGCAGAGAAACAGATGGACTACAGTCAGTAATTGTAGAACTACAAAGTGCTTCTATATGGTAAGTGGAGCTGATAACATGGACAGTGAGTGTAGAAACAAGGTGGTGGTTTTGATCTTATGGCTAATCGTTCCAAATAGAACGTTTGAATAATGATTTGCATACAACACATGATTAGCTTATATATGAAATTCGTTTACAAAACTGTCTCTGAATTGACAAATCATACACATTGCATTGAGAGAAAATTAACACCCTATAAAGTCCAGTGACACAAACCGAACTCCAGCTCAGTAATACTGCGGTTGTGTCATTTTTCTAAGGAGAATCATGAGCCAAGAATCTCTTCACAACATTCATAAGTACAACAAATATGATCCAGATGGAGGACTTGCCCTGTTTCTGATTAACACAAGCCCGGTTAAGATCTAAACAATGACATATTCGAGGATTTCAACTGTAGCTGAAACAACAGAAACAACAGAAAAATAAATGTAACATTTTAATGGTAAAATAATTATATGTGTATGATTGAAATTGATATATATGGATTACACAGCACAATGCATTTCTGTTTTTTACGCTTTGGCTTTTGCTTTCGTGTGCTGTTTATAGATAAACCATGGAAAAAAACATCTTCATATTTGACCGTTCAGAGCAAGTTCACGAAATGTAACAAACCAAAAGCCATAACATAAAACCCGGGCTTATTTTAGCTCCGTGAAACGTGAGATGTACAATCTGTCAGCAGCAGTTTATCTTTATTGTTTTAAGAAGCCAAAGTCATCCAAAGTCACACAACCCTGCTGCTCCAACACTTACAGTTTCATTTCATTTCTTCTTTCATTTTCATCAACCAATTCATCCACTACTGTTCCAGTTCTACCAGGCACTGGGCATAAGGCAGGAATAACTGGGAATCACATCAAGCTTTAAGCTCAAGTACAGATGTGTGTCGTGTGTGGAAAAACCATTACAAGCAAAAATCCTTCTTTTAAAGCAACAGTACCTTATTATTACCTAATATTCTCCTCCACATATAGAAATTTGAGCAATAACTACAAAAAATATGACCATATTAGTTCAGCCATAACATTAAAACCACCTCCTTGTTTCTACACTTACCGTCCATTTTATCAGCTCCACTTACCATATAGAAGCACTTTGTAGTTCTACAATTACTGACTGTAGTCCATCTGATTCTCTGCATGCTTTGTTATCTCCTTTCATGCTGTTCTTCAATGGTCAGGACCCCCACAGGACCACCACAGAGCAGGTATTATTTAGGTGCTGGATCATTCTCAGCACTGCAGTGACACTGACATGGTGGTGGTGTGTTAGTGTGTGTTGTGCTGGTATGGGTGGATCAGACACAGCAGCGCTGCTGGAGTTTTTAAATACCTCACTGTTACTGCTGGACTCAGAATAGTCCACCAACCAAAAATATCCAGACAACAGTGCCTCGTGGGCAGCATCCTGTGACCACTGATGAAGGTCTAGAAGATGACCGACTCAAACAGCAGCAATAGATGAGCGATCGTCTCTGACTTTACATCTACAAGGTGGACCGACTAGGTAGGATTGCTAATAGAGTGGACACAGTATTTAAAAACTCCAGCAGCACTGCTGTGTCTGATCCACTCATACCAGCACAACACACACTAACACACCACCACCATGTCAGTGTCACTGCAGTGCTGAGAATGATCCACCACCTAAATAATACCTGCTCTGTGGTGGCCCTGTGGAGGTCCTGGCCATTGAAGAACAGGGCAAAAACAGGTTTAAAGTAGGTAGAGAAACAGATGGACAACAGTCAGTAATTTTAGAACTACAAAGTGATCCTATATGGTAAGTGGAGCTGATAAAATGGACAGTGAGTGTAGAAACAAGGAGGTGGTTTTAATGTTATGGCTGATCAGTGTACAGCTTTATAAACATACGTATTCATTTTTAAAATAGCATTTTAGTCACGTGTGAGGGAACTGGAGGTGCACGAAAGGTCGCGATCCCATCATTGTGTTTCATATCCCGCCCAGATGGTGAACAATTCCAGGAAACGGTAGCATGCCTTTTTGGATGCGAACAAGATGACAAATGATTCTGTGCTACACATAATCGAGCTTAGAAACACAAAGGTTGATTATGGCAATGGCAGGTGTGTTTAGGTCAGTAGTGGTCTAGCTTTAATACCAAACACGGTTGGGTTCATTTTTACACCACTTAGATCTGTCTGTCTGTCTGTCTGTCTGTCTATCTATCTATCTATCTATCTATCTATCTATCTATCTATCTATCTATCTATCTATCTACCTGTCTGTCTGTCTGTCTGTCTGTCTATCTATTTTAGCTGTAATGACATCAACAGATCATTTTACTTAATTTTCATTTTAGTTTTATGTTTTATACCACCTTTCCCTAACCAGGGTCGTGGTGGAGCAAATTTCTCTGGAATCATTGGGCACAATGCAGTAACACACCCTGAACCGAATGCCAATCTATTGCTACCACTTTCTCAGACACAGCCAACCGTGTCTGCATGTAAATGCCCGGCAGTCTATTTTGCTAGTCCACCAACATCCAGCAGTGCTATGGACAAAAGTATTTGTACACCTGACCATAAACTTGTTGGAAATCTCATTTCAAATACAAATTATATTAAAAAAGACACTGAGGTGTTTAAAAGTCCTAAGAATACTGCCTCACCTGATGCACATATACCAGTACAACACACACTTCCATGTCATGACCATAGTTAGTATCACTGCAGTGCATTTATATTTCCGGCATTTAGCAGAAGCTTTTATCCAAAGCAACTTACAGTACTGTGACAGTATACTGTCTAAGCAATTGAGGGTTAAGGGCCTTGCTCGAGGGCCCAACAGCAGCAACCTGGCAGTGGTGGGGCTTGAACCACTGACCTTCTGATTACTAGTCCAGTACCTTAACCACTAGGCGACAACTGCAGTGCTGAGCCACTCAAACATTGTCCTGTCAGAGGGAGTCCGTTGGTCCCTTTCAATTGATAAATCGGGTACAGGGCTAAATCAGTGTACAGAACAATAGATGGGCTTCAGTCAGTAACAGTATACCCACAAAGTCAGTTCAATAAAATCTTTTGTTTGGGCAGAAGAAACATTTTTAGTATTAGTTGATTTCTTGTTGCTTTTCTCAGGGCTGATGATGTAAATTTTCCCAGTTTGTACCAATCAGTCGTTGTAGTTTTTACATTATTTGTCAGTTTTGCTAAATTAAGCCAAAAGAAGATGGAATTGCTGATTAAAAACATTTAAAGCTGTCTTGTTTTGGGACATGTACACAAATTAAAAGGTTTTACACAAGCCAAGCTACTTAATTCACGATGTATTAAACTTAATACCATATGAATTAGAATCAGATTTTTAGCTCGCTTCCACTTCGATACGGGACTTAAATTTCTACCATGGCGGACTTATATTGTCACATTAAATTGAGTTGATGATTTCCAACCATGGCTGTTGTTGAACTGAACCCACTGTGTGAGTGTTCTGGCAGTCAGACTGGGATGAAATCACCAGTGTCGTTACACAGCGGTACGAAGGCCAGATGACGGTGGGGTGAAACTGAGTTTTTGCAACCTGGTTAACTAGAGTCAGGCTTTGTTGCAGAAAGCAGACTAATGCAGGGATTTATATTTAACGTGATGTGCCAGGAAGCTGTGAGTCGATTCGAGAAGCTTTTCTGGGTAATGCTGTGAAACAGACTTATTCGCTACTGGCATCGCATGCTGTGACAAAATGCGCAACCATGAACCCTGAATTTCTTCCTGACCCGGTGCACTTTCTGCTAGAACGACTCGTTTAATGCTCCAGATATCTTTCCAGTCTGTGCTTCGATTACATCACGATTGGATGTTTGTAATCCTGAGATTTCCAGTGCTCGGGGGTGGTGGGTGGTTGTAATTACATTGTGATTTAATCACTGCTCAAGATTACTGTAGCTCACAATGCCGCGGCCTGAACTTGGACATAACGTAGACTAGACGTATTCAGTACAATGACATAACGTAGGGTCCATACCCCACAGCCGGTGACCTACCACGTTGTTAGGATGTACGGCATCACCATGGCAACGGGCCAGTGTGAAACAGATGGCAGAGGCAAGGAGGCTCAACAGCGGTTAAAGAGGCAGTGATGAGACCCGGAGGAGGAAACTGGGTCAGGATTATCCCCTGCACGAGCAGATGATTCTGGACGCCGCGCAGCACCGTGTACCCACACACGTACATGAGCGCATAACATCCCTGTGAGCCTGGGATGTGCATTTGAATATTTTGAGTGGATTATCCGCCAGCCTTTCATCTAACTGTGAAAAGAGCTTTTTGTCTCCGAGATTAAACCCACAACCTGTTGCATAATTCATATCATCATCAGAATATCAGAATCAGCTTCGGCTAACGTAAACAATGTGCTGCGTGAGAATCTTATATTCTAATACATTTCTAATACATTCATTTGTTATAATATTGTAAACACACACATGTACTGCCAACCTTAGATACAAACACTTACACTGATCAGCCATAACATTAAAACCACCTCCTTGTTTCTACACTCACTGTCCATTTTATCAGCTCCACTTAACATATAGAAGCACTTGTAGTTCTACAATTACTGACTGTAGTCCATCTGTTTCTCTGCATACCTTTTTAGCCTTCTTTCACCCTGTTCTTCAATGGCCAGGACCCCCACAGAGCAGGTATTACACTGTCCACTCTATTAGACACTCCTACCTAGGTGGTCCACCTTGTAGATGTAAAGTCAGAGGCGATCGCTCATCTATTGCTGCTGTTTGAGTCGGTCATCTTCTAGACCTTCATCAGTGGTCACAGGACGCTGCCCACGGGGTGCTGTTGGCTAAATATTTTAGGTTGGTGGACGATTCTCAGTCCAGCAGTGACACTGAGGTGTTTAAAAATTCCATCAATGCTGCTGTGTCTGATCCACTCATACCAGCACAACACACACTAACACACCACCACCATGTCAGTGTCACTGCAGTGCTGAGAATTATCCACCACCTAAAAAATACCTGCTCTGTAGTGGTCCTGTGGGGGTCCTGACCATTGAAGAACAGCATGAAAGGGGGCTAACAAAGCATGCAGAGAAACAGATGGACTACAGTCAGTAATTGTAGAACTACAAAGTGCTTCTATATGGTAAGTGGAGCTGATAAAATGGACAGTGAGTGTAGAAACAAGGAGGTGGTTTTAATGTTATGGCTCATCGGTGTACATGTGTCAGAGTAAACCAGCTTTGGAATAACCAGAATGATGAAGCTTTCTGTAAGTGGGTGGTTTAGAGCAAAACTTGTAAACAGTGACGCGTTCTGAACAGACAATCATCCTGATATTTCATCCACAATAACACCGTGTCTGAGAGTCCAAGAGAGCATAACTGACTTTATTGTCTATGTAAGACAGGTGGTTGTTTACTGCGTCTCTACTTAATCAAAGCGACCGGCCAGTCTGGGGCAGCTGCGAGCTCATGGGTACAGAAGGGGCAATTAGTGTCTTTTCTAAGCGTGTTAATAAAGCCCAGTGAGAGAACATGAGCCGCTGTTTGAGGAGAAGCTGTAGTTGTTTAAGTAATAGCTGAAGTCAGCGCATTTTTCAACCGAAAGAGAAAAATATGTGTTTTGTGCCTGGAATCATCTGTCAATATTAAATGTTTGGCTCCTGCACACACACACACACACACACACATACACACACACAGATGTACAAATACACAGGGCCGAACATACAACAGAAAAGCATTATGAGTGCCATTTACTTATGGTTAGTATGGTAAGATGAATACAGTTTTGAAAATCCATTAGTATCAATTACCAACCAACTGCAGCAGGGGAGGCGAATTTCTTTCAAAACATGAGAACAAAAACTGCTGAATGGCCTCTCATCAGTCATTATCTGTGTGGTTACCATGTTTGAGAATAATCGAAACATACACCATATGGCCAAAAGTATATGGACAGCCATTCTGATGATTGGGTTCAAGTGTTTTAGTCACATCCATTGTTGTAGCCAGCCTAGAGTTGTAGCCTAGTGGTTAAGGTACTGGACTAATAATCAAAAGGTTGCTGGTTTAAGCCCTACCACTGCCAGGTTGTCACTGTTGGGTCCTTGAGCAAGGCCCTTAACCCTCAATTCCTTAGACAATATGCTGTCACAGTACTGTAAGTCACTTTGGATAAAAGTGTCTGCTAAATGCTGAATATGTAAATGTAAATAACTGTATCCCGGTGCAGAAACCATATATAAATCATGGTTGATAAAATGATATGAAGGATTTCCATTAATTTTCATGTTTTCACACGTTTTGTGGACGGAATGGGAACAAATTCTCACAAACGCACTTCTGGTCACTGGTTTGTTTCCTCTGTGTAGTCCAGTTTTGTTCCATCTGCAGAAGGTGGATTGGTTCATCTGAACTGCCTCTAGCTATAAGTGAGTAAATTAGTCAAGAGTGCCAGGCTGTATTCCTGCCTGTAGGCTCTGTGACCATGATCAGGATAAAGTGTCAACTGAATACAAATAATACATTTAGTAAATCAGAACTGGACAACTAGATGATAATAATCTGGTGGACTGATGCAATTTAGCCGACACTTTTTAGCCAATTATGACTGAATACAATTCAAGCAGTTGAGGGTTCAGGGCCTTGCTCAGGGGCTCAACAGTGGCAACCTGGCAGCAGTGGGCATGAAACGGCAACCTCCTGATGACTAGTCCAGTACCTTAACCACTGAATTATCACTGCTTTGTATTTAGCATGGAGTTTTCAGTGTCTCTGCATTTATCATTTTGACATTTTTCGCTTTTTCTTGAGATCTAAACCTTTCTTTGGGAAATACGGCATGCCTGCTTATTTTAGGCCCCATCAGTGTGATTGTGAGAGGGTGGAATGTAATCCTGGAGGTATGAAGGATTTCAATTAATTTTCATGTTTTCACACATGTTTTGTGGACGGAATGGGAACAAATTCTCACAACCGCACTTTTGGTCACTGGTTTGTTTCCTCTGGGTAGTCCGGTTTAGATCCATCTGCAGAAGGTGGATTGGTTCATCTGAACTGCCTCTAGCTCTAAGTGAGTAAATCGGGCAGTGTGCCAGGCCATATTTCTGCCTTGTGCACAGTGTTTTATGGTAGGCTCTGTCTGTAATCATGATTAGGAAAAAGTGCCTACTCAATACAAGTGAATGAATGAAAACATTTGGTAAATCAGAACTAGACAACTAGATAATAACATTATGAGGGACTGATGCACTTTAGTTGACACTTTTTATCCAAAGCAACTTTTAATTATGACCGATTGCAATTTAAGCAATAAAGGGTCTTGCTCAGGGGCTCAACAGTGGCAACTTGGCAGCAGTTGGCTTGAAACAGCAACCTCCTGATTACTAGTTCAGTACCTTAACCACTGAACTATCACTGCTTTGTATGTAGCATGAATTGAGAGTTTTCAGAACTATCCGAGACTCTGCATTTATCATTTTGACATTTTTCTCTTTTTCTTGAGATCTAAACCTTTCTTTGGGAAATACGGCATGCCTGCTTATTTTAGGCCCCATCAGTGTGATTGTGAGAGGATGGAATGTAATCCTGGAGGAGCGGGAAGCCGCAGAGCCATCCAAACCAGGCATGAATCTCAGAGGAAAATAAATAAACACCAGATTTTAATTCAAAACAGAAAGAAAGTAATAAGCTGATTTTCTTACACCGGGAAAGAATGTCGAAGTTTTTGGATTCATTTGCTGACTTCTGAAGTAACGTCAGTGAAAATAAGAAACCAGCTGTAATATAAATACAATCTGTACTGAGCAATTTATTTTCCTACACGAGCCAAGGGCTGTCGACGGTACACGTCTCCCGCAGACCTGCTCCGAGTTACCACATTTTAACAGTCGGGGCTTGGGTTCGATTCGGCCCTATTGTGTAGAAACAGAGCTCTCACTGAGACTGATATACCACCGCCTGTCAAATACAGTATACACACACCTATACATCAAGGAAATATGTTATACAAATCTTTCCTTAATACATTGATTTATTCGGTTTTTTTCCACACGATTTATTCTGGTCAGGATCCCCCAGTGCTACCCAATAAGACTGGCCACAAGGTTCCGGTCCATTGCAGAGCAGCTAATCCATGTTCTGTATATTTTTGAAGGTGGGAGAAAACTGGAGTCTCATGAGTACACAGACAAGAGGAAAACTTAAACCCCATGTACTCAGGACCACTCTTGCATCCCTCAGGATGCTGTTTGCCTCCTCATTGTGCTCATAATTCACACTCATAAGTACAATATTAAAGAGTTTTCACTCGGTTACCATATACACTGATCAGCCATAACATTACAACCACCTCCTTGATTCTACACTCACTGTCCATTTTATCAGCTCCACTTACCATATAGAAGCACTTTGTAGTTCTACATTTACTGACTGTAGTCCATCTGTTTCTCTACATACCTTTTAAGCCTGCTTTCATGCTGTTCTTCAATGGTCAGGACCCCCACAGGACCACCACAGAGCAGGTATTATTTAGGTGGTGGATCATTCTCAGCACTGCAGTGACACTGACATGGTGGTGGTGTGTTAGTGTGTGTTGTGCTGGTATGAGTGGATCAGACACAGCTGTGCTGCTGGAGTTTTTAAACACCTCACTATCACTGCTGGACTGAGAATAGTCCACCAACCAAAAACATCCAACCAACAGCGCCCTGTGGGCAGCGTTCTGTGACCACTGATAAAGGTCTAGAAGATGACCAACTCTCTGACTTTACATCTACAAGGTGGACCAACTAGGTAGGAGTGTCTAATAGAGTGGACAGTGAGTGGACACGGTATTTAAAAACTCCAGCAATGCTGCTGTGTCTGATCCACTCATACCAGCACACACACTAACACACCACCACCATGTCAGTGTCACTGCAGTGCTGAGAATCATCCACCACCTAAATAATACCTGCTCTGTGGTGGTCCTGTGGGGGTCCGGATCATTGAAGAACAGGGTGAACGCAGGCTAAAAAGGTATGCAGAGAAACAGATGGACTACAGTCAGTAATTGTAGAACTACAAAGTGCTCCTATATGGTAAGTGGAGCTGATAAAATAGACAGTGAGTGTAGAAATGAGGAGGTGGTTTTAATGTTATGGCTGATCAGTGTACATCTGGTTATCCGTGTGCTTTAAGGTATGAGAATGTGTGGTTGTGGTTGGGGAAAACACTTCCACTGGACTGATGACGTCCACCAGATCAATTCATTAATGGCTTTGCTGTTATCTGATATACTGTGGGGAGAAAAGTGATGGTGCAACACAAAAAGCAGATCAAATCTAACATCTAAATCTTTAAAAGCACATTGTACTGAGTGAGCTTTACTTATATGAGTCACTTTGGTGTTATATAGTTGAAAAAAAAAAACTACACTAATGAGCAAAAATGTTTTTGATGGCATTTAACACCAATAATGATGACAAATGATTACAAACAATGTAAATAAGTAATAAACAAAGTGATTACTGGTTAATTGAAATAATTCTTATAAGGATCAATTCTGACACCTATATTTACAAAGCAGCAAGCTGAAGTCAAAAGTTTATACACATGGAGGGAACATGTATATCATTTCAGTATTATGATTTTGATGACTGATCAGTTCCTTTTTTTATTATTATTATTAATTTATTAGGATTTTAACGTCATGTTTTACACTCTTGTTTACATCCATGACAGAAACTATAGTTACTCATCATACAAGATTCATCAGTTCTAATGTCAAGTTTTAAAGTCACTTGAATGTCTTTGGACTGTGGGAGGAAATCTGAGTTCCTGGAGGAAACCCACGCAGACATGGGGAGAACATGCAAACTCCACACAGAAAAAACCCAGACCGCCCCACCTGGGGATTGAACCCAGGACCTTTTTATAATAATATACCTTTTTTATAATAATTTTATTATTGTTAGTTTTATTAACATATGACCACCCAGATTAATAATGTAGTGGTTTAGAAAGTTCTATAATGCCATTTAACTTGCTGACTTCTTTGTGCATGTATAAATTAGGTTAATTTGACCACACCCTTTAGACTGAGCCACAATAATTATAATAGGAAAGTCTAGAAAGCTCTGCACAGATCTCAGAAAGCAGATCCTAGAAATTCACTGGAAGCTTTAATTTCTAAAGAGCATTAAAAAAGAGTCAGAATGGATTGGAGGCTGCGGAAACATGGGTGATACAGTTTGTGGTCAAGGTGATGATGGACTTGTAGGCAAAATCAGCTCAATAGAAGTTTGTTTCTTGGGTGTCCAGGATATTAATTCATGCTTAGCTTTGATGGGTCGTTGATGAGTTTATTATTATGTGTAGTGTTTCGGAATCAAGCGTCAAAGGGTGGCACATATTGACCCCCAGTTATGCCCATATGTAGATGTTACTTGACTATTGCATACATAAATACAGTATTGTCTGGCTGCATAGAACTGATTAATGTACAAAATATCCTACATGACTTGCTTATAATAAAATGTTTACAATGAATCTTTCATTAAATCCCTTAAATACCCCAAAGTTACACACTGCAGCTGGAAGTTATTGTTATCTGCAGCAGCATCATCCTCCTGTTCTCCTGCAACCCTGATCTACCATTCATCACCCAGTATGATGCTCTGCTTTCCCATTGCACTAAACAATGTGCCAGTTTTGCATTCTCTGCTAGATACTGGGTATACTGGGTGATTCATGTGCACCAACGCAGATGCCATCCTCTGTACCAGAGCAGAAGTGATATAAGGACATTGCGGGTGATGGAATAAAGAAGCAGGCAGTCTGATCTTACCTGATATTAGGAACGCGGTGATCACAGCGATGCCCAGATTCACCATAGTCCCCGCGTTTAGCAGCAAACTGCAAGTTTAAACACAATGGAAATGAAAAATTGGCCGAAGCCCCATTTATAGGAGCGAATGAATCAATCGCGCGACGGGAAACTGACGGCGCGCGCGCTCAGCGTCCTCTCGATGCACGTGCACACTGAAAACGCTCTGTGCTCTGTGTTGTTCCTGCGCGTGGGCAGCGCTGCACGGTGCTGCATTGGACTGCAAGAGCAGATTATCGAGATGCTGGTCACTATATCACACAGCAACCAATAGAGATCCCAGTGAGATCAGCGTACTGGTTTCTTCAGGTCGTTCCCATTCCGAGATGAGATGTGCGCTCGCGTTCAGCCGTCCTCTTATTTATGCCTCTTTTGTCACAAGACCCCGCAATGCAACAAGTTCCAGCAGAACCTGTCCTCTCTCTCTCTCTCTCTCTCTCTCTCCCACACACACACACACACACTGACTATTGGAGTACAGTAGACCCTTGACTGAGGGGCTGTTCTTAAGTGAAAATGTTCGTTTGTTAAACCTGTTTTTCCAATAAGAAATAATGTAAATAGAATTAATCCGTGCCAGACCTCCCAACCCCCCCCCCCCCCCCCCCCCCCCCACCTAACCTCTCTAATGTCTTAAATGCTCTTTTTTGTTATAAATACACGTAGTTTCCCTTAAATCTTAAATTATAGAATAGACATTCCTGTAATAAACAATAATAAACAACAATACACAGTAGTACTGTACATAAACACACACCACATCTCAGTACGTGTGCTGCACCATACACCATAATACATTTCCTTCTTTTTTTATAAAATGTATCTACCAGAAACAACAATAACTCTCATATTTTTCTATTATTTCCTTCTTTATTTCAATAATGTTGTATTTTGTATGTGTAATTGCATGAAAGAAAGAATACTTTACTCAGCAAATTCCTTCTTCTCTCTCACTCACTGTCCCCTCTGTCTGATACACAGTGACAGCTACTGGCAGGAGTAATTATACAACCACAAATGCTCTGCGCTCTCTCTGCACCTTATTCGGGGACATTTTAATATTGAAAACACCGGAAAAACACCGGAAAAACACCGGAAAAACACCGTCCGATGTGCGAATGTTCGATCACTATATATATATATATATATATATATATATACTGTATATATATATATATATATATATACAGTGTATCACAAAAGTGAGTACACCCCTCACATTTCTGCAAATATTTCATTATATCTTTTCATGGGACAACACTATAGACATGAAACTTGGATATAAGTTAGAGTAGTCAGTGTACAGCTTGTATAGCAGTGTAGATTTACTGTCTTCTGAAAATAACTCAACACACAGCCATTAATGTCTAAATAGCTGGCAACATAAGTGAGTACACCCCACAGTGAACATGTCCAAATTGTGCCCAAATGTGTCGTTGTCCCTCCCTGGTGTCATGTGTCAAGGTCCCAGGTGTAAATGGGGAGCAGGGCTGTTAAATTTGGTGTTTTGGGTACAATTCTCTCATACTGGCCACTGGATATTCAACATGGCACCTCATGGCAAAGAACTCTCTGAGGATGTGAGAAATAGAATTGTTGCTCTCCACAAAGATGGCCTGGGCTATAAGAAGATTGCTAACACCCTGAAACTAAGCTACAGCATGGTGGCCAAGGTCATACAGCGGTTTTCCAGGACAGGTTCCACTCGGAACAGGCTTCACCAGGGTCGACCAAAGAAGTTGAGTCCACGTGTTCAGCGTCATATCCAGAGGTTGGCTTTAAAAAATAGACACATGAGTGCTGCCAGCATTGCTGCAGAGGCTGAAGACGTGGGAGGTCAGCCTGTCAGTGCTCAGACCATACACCGCACACTGCATCAACTCGGTCTGCATGGTCGTCATCCCAGAGGGAAGCTGACGCACAAGAAAGCCAGCAAACAGTTTGCTGAAAACAAGCAGTCCAAGAACATGGATTACTGGAATGCCCTGTGGTCTGACGAGACCAAGACAAACTTGTTTGGCTCAGATGGTGTCCAGCATGTGTGGCGGCGCCCTGGTGAGAAGTACCAAGACAACTGTATCTTGCCTACAGTCAAGCATGGTGGTGGTAGCATCATGGTCTTGGGCTGCATGAGTGTTGCTGGCACTGGGGAGCTGCAGTTCATTGAGGGAAACATGAATTCCAACATGTACTGTGACATTCTGAAACAGAGCATGATCCCCTTCCTTCGAAAACTGGGCCTCATGGCAGTTTTCCAACAGGATAACGACCCCAAACACAACCTTCAAGATGACAACTGCCTTGCTGAGGAAGCTGAAGGTAAAGGTGATGGACTAAACCCAATTGAGCACCTGTGGCGCATCCTCAAGTGGAAGGTGGAGGAGTTCAAGGTGTCTAACATCCACCAGCTCCGTGATGTCATCATAGGGGAGTGGAAGAGGATTCCAGTAGCAACCTGTGCAGCTCTGGTGAATTCCATGCCCAGGAGGGTTAAGGCAGTGCTGGATAATAATGGTGGTCACACAAAATATTGACACTTTGGGCACAATTTGGACATGTTCACTGTGGGGTGTACTCACTTATGTTGCAGCTATTTAGACATTAATGGCTGTGTGTTGAGTTATTTTCAGAAGACAGTAAATCTACACTGCTATACAAGCTGTACACTGACTACTCTAAGTTATATCCAAGTTTCATGTCTATAGTGTTGTCCCATGAAAAGATATAATGAAATATTTGCAGAAATGTGAGGGGTGTACTCACTTTTGTGATACACTGTATATAGAGAGAGAGAGAGAGAGAGAGAGAGAGAGAGAGAGAGAGAGAGAAAGACGCTCGGAGTCAACTTGTTCGTGACGTCACGTGTTTCGCGAATTTTGGTTCGTAATCCGAAATTTGTTCGTACGTTAAGTTGAAAAAGATCGTTCGTAACCCAAAATGTTCGTATGGTAAACCGTTGGTAAACTCAAGGGTCTACTGTATTCTAAATTCAACGTTCATTTTATAAGAGAGCAGCTTAAACTGCTGAAGGACAGCTGTAGCCTAGTGGTTAAGGTACTGGACTAGTAATCAGAAGGTTGCTGATTTAAGCCTCACCTCTGCCAGGTTGCCACTGTTGGGCTCTTGAGCAAGGCCCTTAAACCTCAATTGCTTAGATAGTATACCATCACACCTGTAAGTCGCTTTGGATAAAAATGTCTGCTAATGCCGAAGATGTAAATGTAAATAAATTGCCCTGTGGTGTGACATCACATTACGCTAAAATAAAAAGAACATGTAAAAACTATTTTAAACATGTTGTATTCAGAGTTTAAGGGTCCCTTTCGTAGATGTACATTTTTATAGCTGTTTTTCACTTCCATTCTTCACTACAGTGGTAGCCTAACAAATCCCAGCTCTGCCATGCAGCCACTGTTGGGCCCTTGTGCAAGGCCCTTAATACTCTCTGCTCCAGGGGCGCCGTACAATGGCTGACCCTGTGCTCTGACCCCAGCTTTCAAAAAAACGAGCCAGGATATGTGAAGAAAGAATTTTGTTGTAATCTACACATGTACAGTGTATCACAAAAGTGAGTACACCCCTCACATTTCTGCAGATATTTAAGTATATCTTTTCATGGGACAACACTAACAAAATGACACTTTGACACAATGAAAAGTAGTCTGTGTGCAGCTTATATAACAGTGTAAATTTACTCTTCCCTCAAAATAACTCGATATACAGCCATTAATGTCTAAACCACCGGCAACAAAAGTGAGTACACCCCTAAGAGACTACACCCCTAAATGTCCAAATTGAGCACTGCTTGTCATTTTCCCTCCAAAATGTCATGTGATTTGTTAGTGTTACTAGGTCTCAGGTGTGCATAGGGAGCAGGTGTGTTCAATTTAGTAGTACAGCTCTCACACTCTCTCATACTGGTCACTGAAAGTTCCAACATGGCACCTCATGGCAAAGAACTCTCTGAGGATCTTAAAAGACGAATTATTGCGCTACATGAAGATGGCCAAGGCTACAAGAAGATTGCCAACACCCTGAAACTGAGCTGCAGCACAGTGGCCAAGATTATCCAGCGTTTTAAAAGAGCAGGGTCCACTCAGAACAGACCTCGCGTTGGTCGTCCAAAGAAGCTGAGTGCACGTGCTCAGCGTCACATCCAACTGCTGTCTTTGAAAGATAGGTGCAGGAGTGCTGTCAGCATTGCTGCAGAGATTGAAAAGGTGGGGGGTCAGCCTGTCAGTGCTCAGACCATACGCCGCACACTACATCAAATTGGTCTGCATGGCTGTCACCCCAGAAGGAAGCCTCTTCTGAAGTCTCTACACAAGAAAGCCCGCAAACAGTTTGCTGAAGACATGTCAACAAAGGACATGGATTACTGGAACCATGTCCTATGGTCTGATGAGACCAAGATTAATTTGTTTGGTTCAGATGGTCTCAAGCATGTGTGGCGGCAATCAGGTGAGGAGTACAAAGATAAGTGCGTCATGCCTACAGTCAAGCATGGTGGTGGGAATGCCATGGTCTGGGGCTGCATGAGTGCAGCAGGTGTTGGGGAGTTACATTTCATTGAGGGACACATGAACTCCAATATGTACTGTGAAATACTGAAGCAGAGCATGATCCCCTCCCTCCGGAAACTGGGTCGCAGGGCAGTGTTCCAGCATGATAATGACCCCAAACACACCTCTAAGACGACCACTGCTTTACTGAAGAGGCTGAGGGTAAAGGTGATGGACTGGCCAAGCATGTCTCCAGACCTAAACCCAATAGAACATCTTTGGGGCATCCTCAAGCGGAAGGTGGAGGAGTGCAAAGTCTCGAATATCCGCCAGCTCCGTGATGTCGTCATGGAGGAGTGGAAAAGCATTCCAGTGGCAACCTGTGAAGCTCTGGTAAACTCCATGCCCAGGAGAGTTAAGGCAGTTCTGGGAAATAATGGTGGCCACACAAAATATTGACACTTCAGGAACTTTCACTAAGGGGTGTACTCACTTTTGTTGCCGGTGGTTTAGACATTAATGGCTGTATATTGAGTTATTTTGAGGGAAGAATAAATTTACACTGTTATATAAGCTGCACACAGACTACTTTTCATTGTGTCAAAGTGTCATTTTGTCAGTGTTGTCCCATGAAAAGATATACTTAAATATCTGCAGAAATGTGAGGGGTGTACTCACTTTTGTGATACACTGTATATGTATATATGACAAATACAGGCAGTCTGTTCTATTTTAGCCTTTTTATCCCTCACACAAGTAGAACTATTTTATAACATTATATGATTTTATACACTGATTAGGCATAACATTATGACCACCTTCCTAATATTGTGTTGGTCCCCCTTTTGCTGCCAAAACAGCCCTGCAACTGTGATGCTGCACTGTGTATTCTGACACCTTTATATCAGAACCAGCATTAACTTCTTCAGCAGTTTGAGCTACAGTAGCTCGTCTGTTTGATCGGACCACACGGGTCAGCCTTCGCTCCCCACGTGCATCAATGAGCCTTGGCTGCTCATGACCCTGTCGCCGGTTTACTACTGTTCCTTCCTTGGACCACTTTTGATAGATGCTGACCACTGCAGACTGGGAACACCCTGCAAGAGCTGCAGTTTTGGAGATGCTCTGTCCCAGTCGCCTAGCCATCACAATTTGTCCTTTGTCATACTCACTCAAATCCATTTTTCCTGCTTCTAACATCAACTTTGAGGATAAAATGTTTACTTGCTGCCTAATATATCTCACCCACTAACAGGTGCCGTGATGAAGAGATGATTCTCTGTTTTCTGTTTATAGTTACATTATGCAGTGTTTAATAAAACACATGAGGATTGCATTAACCGTACCTTCATAAAAGTAAGTACCCACAGTATCTTCTGTGTTTTGCAAGTACTAGAGTCAAGTGGTGACTTTGAAAATTACACCAATGAAAAGGGCATAGCAGTAGTCTAGTCAAGTCAAGTCAAATTTATTGGTATAGTGCTTTTTACAGTGGACATTGTCTCAAAGCAACTTTACAGAATCCAGGACCAACAGACGAAAAACCCCTGTTGAGCAGCCGATGATGACAGTGGCAGGAAATACTCTCTTAAAAATACAGGAAGAAACCTTGAGAGGAACCAGACCTAAGGTGGCCTGGAGGATAATTTGAATAAATAGGATTTACACAAATCATACATACACAATTTAAATTGAACTAAAAGTTATAACTAGCAAAAAAATAATAAAAAAATATAATGTAAACATGTAAAATAGGTTATCTGACTTTAAGAAAGACTTTAAGTAATTCATGGCCAGAGCCAATAAGTCATCATGACAACAAGTAAAGACACTAAACCAAGATTCAGATTTAATAAGGGAGAGCTGAAGTAGCAGCATGCCACTCAGTAGTCCAGTCTTGAATTTATAAAGACATAATTTATTGTCTCTGTGTCTTTTATAGTAAGCAAAGGACAAAGTCTTGCAATGTTACCTAAAGGATAAAAGACAGTTTTGCCAAGGGAGCTGATATGAGCTTCAAAGTTAAGCAGTAGATCAAAAATAAAACCAAGGTTATGGACTGTGTGAAGATTTGAGTAGAGTTTCATTAATTCCAATGGCAAACACTGCACATCTGTATTTGACTGGAGTTGAGGTTGAGAAACTGGGAATGTGTCCTTTATTTTACAGAGGAGGAGGAATTTGTGCAGCAGACAAATTAGTGACATAAATTCCAATATCCTCAGCATGAAGTTGTGATGTCGGATAACGTGCCAAAAATTAAGAATGCAGATTATGAAAAGCAGACCCAAAACAGATCTTTCAGTAATAAAAATGAAGTATCAATATAATATTGATATAATATAGTTTTTGGTCTGCTTTATAAAGACACAAAGAATATTTGCTCTTTTTAAATGCATTTTCTCCCTTTTTTCTCCACATTTTAGCATGTCCAATTTTTACCTGATTGTGTTATGCTTCCTCTTTACTGGTGCTGACCCTGCCCCTGATTGAGCAGACACATGAGCAGTACCCGATTGCATTTTTTTACCTGCACAAGACGAGTTCTTATGCCAATCAGCCTTGTGCATGAAGAGCCACACCCTGATCAGCATTATTCCTCTACTCTGTGTAGACGCCATCAATCACCCAACAGAGGTCGTAATTGCACCAGTTATGAGGTCCCTATCCGGCTCCCTACCTGAATGAAGAACAGCCAAACACAGCCGCCCAACCCAGCCAGATGGCAGAGCTGAGATTCGATATGATGTGTTTGAAATCCCAGCTCTGGTGAGCTAGCATATTTTACCGCTGTGTCACCTGAGCGGACGAATATTTGCTTTTTTGTCTTTTTTACTTAAATAATACTCTCAAAATGCTCTAGAAATGCAACCACGCTTTTTGTTAGTACAGATACACGTGAGGGGCGGCACAGTGGCTCGGTGGGAAGCACTGTCGCCCCACAGCAAGAAGGTCCTGGGTTCGATCCCCAGGTCCTTTCTGTGAGGAGTTTTCACTGGGAGCTCTGGTTTCCTCCCACAGTCCAAAAACATGTAAGTGAGGTAAATTGGAGATACAATTCTGTGACAATGTCCGTGACTGTGTTTGACATAAAAAACTTGAACTTATAAATCTTGTGTAACCAGTAACTACCGTTCCTGTCATGAAGCAAAGTGTGTAAAACATGACATTAAAATCCTAATAAATAAATAAACAAACAATTGAACATGACTGTCATTATTTATTTATTACAGCAGGGGAATACAAAACTGTAAAAGGAATTACTGTTAGTCCCTGCACTACCAAGAAAGGTAAGGTGCCAGCTTGGGTTTTAAGATCAGAGTTTGGTGCAGGACACTGGATTTAAAACCTCAGAATTAGAAAGGGTGTCCATATACTTTTGACTACATACAGTAGTATAACCGTCTGTTGTTTTGCCCTCATCAGCATCTCATTTTAAGAGCAGCTATCTCCCCCGTGTGGTAAATTTTAGCTTCTACATCTAATAAACAACCTCTGCACACGTTTTACAATGCATCACACAATCAGTCATTCACCAACTTACTGACTTAAAGTTCAGGTAATTAAAAACAGCCAATATTTATTACATGGTTTGTAATTAAGTTGGCAGAAACCTGCAGAAACCCACATAACACATGGAGAACAAACCAAACTTCAGAAAGACAGTCTGAAGGCAAGATTTGGACATGCTGTGCAGTACCCACCTTACCTACATTTTGTATGTATAATTATCATAGCAAATAAATACTAAAAAGGCAGCTCAGGTGCCACAGCGGAAAAACATTGTTTTTATTTTTTGGGGACTCTAGTTTTCTGCCACCTTACAAAAGTTGGCTTGACTTTCCTTCGGCTGAGGTGTAAGTAAGTGAATGTGTGATTCCCTGTGATGGATTAGTGCCCTGTACAGGGTGAATATCAACCTTGCACTTAGTGTAACATAAATTTTTTGGTTGATTTCTAGTGGCCCATCTTTAGTGATACAATTGACTGATAAATAAATGATTATGGCAAGCTGTAGCCTAGTGGTTAAGGCAAAGGACTAGTAATCCAAAGGTTGCTGGTTTAAGCCCCACAACTGCTAGGTTGCTGCTGTTGGGCCCTTGAGCAAGGCCCTTAACTCTCAGTTGTTCAGACTGTATACTGTCACTGTAATGTAAGTCACTTTGGATAAAGGTGTCTGCTAAATGCTGAAAGTGTAAATAATTATTGTTCTGCTTGATTGAACTGTTTATGTCTAAAAACAACTGTTTATGAGTGAATATTAGGTGATGATTTATTGCAGATGTTTCTATAAGCTATACGTTTCTAGAGAAAAAATAGCATTGTAGGTTCAGTGCAACCCTAACGACACAAACTTTTTGTCACCCTACATGTCTTGTCTTATTAATAACATTCCTTAGATTTTTATTGTTATGCCTTTTAACTAATTATCATCTATTTGCCATCATGCATATTTCATTCCACACGAACAAATGAACAAAATACATTCTGATATATAGATATTTATGTTTTTGGATGATGGATGCTTTGTCTCCCATCTGACTCCCCCTGTGCTGGTGTGTTGGTTTGGTCCGCTGCAGATCTGCAGACTGGGTGGACGGGGAGGGGGTGTGTGTGTGTGTGGGAAGGGGGGGGGGGGGGGGGGGTTTGCTGCACTGCAGCACAGAAAGAACCAGGCTGATCTGAGATGTGAGGAACATCTACCTGGAGCTGGAGCTTTTCTCTTGGTATTACCCTTGGAGGAAACAAAACAGCTGAGACGATGAAGCTGATGAACAGACAGGTTAGAAGATAGAAGACGTTTCTTATCGGTAGATTTAAATGTACAATAGACACTGGGTGGATTTCTGAAATACATCATAGGGGTTCTGTATTACCTTGTGTTTACAGTGCAGTAGTAATGATGTATTACTATGTTCTACATACATGGGATTTAAAGGGCAATTTCAGAATTTTTCAACCTAATTTGCTTAAAACTGAGATCTTAATATTTATAATTCTACTTTTTTACAGTATGTGGATACAAGTGTGTTGCTCCTAAAATAGTTCAACATGTAAACATGTATACTAAATGTATTCTTAATGTTCTTTTTCATGGTTTTAAACTAAATGCATAATTAAATTACAATTAGACCAGTGCATTATTTTATTTATTTAGTGTTCAGCCATTCCTACTTTTCAATGTGTACCAACAATTAATATATCATATCTAATTAAATTAGTAATTACCATGAATACGTCTTAGGTCAGTCTTTTGAGCAGATTATGAACCCTTATAGCAGTGATTTCCAAATTTAGGAACCACTTTCTGTGTGGAAAACATGAACTTAGGCTGTAAATTATTTAAAAAGCTTCCCTTTACTGGAAGTACAGTTAGTGGGTAGCACTGTCGCCTCACAGCAAGAAGGTCCTGGGTTTGATTCCAAGGTGGGGCGGTCTGGGTCTTTTCTGTGTGGAGTTTGCATGTTCTCCCTGTGTCTGTGTGGATTTCCTGCGGGAGCTCCGGTTTCCTCCCACAGTCCAAAGACATGCAAGTGAGGTGAACTGGAAATGCTAAATTATCCATGAGTTTGAAATTGAACTTGTGAACTGATGAATCTTGTGTAACGAGACAAATGTAACCAAGTGTGTAAAACATGACGTTAAAATCCTAATTAATAAATACATAAATATTGAACTGAAATCTATGTGCAGCCTGCCTTTGCTAAGATAGCTTGGATTCTTCTTTTATAATGCTTAATGAACTGTGAGTGAGTTTATTAGTCCTTTCTTCTGCGAACTCTCCCAAACAACTTCTTGTATTGTAGTTAGGGAGATGTTCTTGGAGCCAACAATCACTTGTGGCAAGATGAAGGGATGGACTGATGGATGGAAGGAAATGCAGACAGACAGACAGACAATTAAATAGCAATTAAATTGAATTACATTTGCAACAGTATGATCACCCAAATGTAATAAAGTAGATCTGATGTAGGGCAGCAGTTGGTATCTAAAAGAAAATAATGTTGTTAGCAGAAAATATGGTTCTTTAACAGTGATAAATAAAGCAGCATTACTCATTACTAGTGTATTACTTTTATTATTATTATTATTATTATTATTATTAAGTCCAACAGCAAGAAATTTGTGCAGATACTGATTGTAGAATCTTCTGGCAGTGGGAGGTGTTAGTGGGTCGTGTTTTCGTCTGTTACTGAATGAACTCTTTTGTTTAGTCATGGTAGCTTGTGAGAATATGAGCTGTTGTCCATAAGGGTTGACTAAAATTATTATTATTATAATTTGCTGTTTTGTTGAAACTAAAAACATTTTTCTTTATCTGATTTTCTCTCTCGAATACACAGCTTGCAACTAACCTGTTTGTATGGAGTGTTATGTTGTTGGGTAAGTTCTCTTAATAATGCTTCCACAATCTAGCTTTTGATTACTTGTTGATGATTTTAAAGTCCTTTAGCCTGCTAATATCTTCTTTCCTCTGGCAGCTATAAATAAAATATACATATACAAAATCTTTAAGAAAAACAAATTATCTTCAGAGGTCTCCATCATTTTGGGTAACTTAATATCAATATTCTGATTGTATGATGCTGGAAATCAATGTGGGTGGTACTGTGGGTGCTGGACAGCTATCTAGGTCCTGGAGACCTAATTGACCCTAATTGTTCCTTTCTACTTCCAAAAACATGCACAAGGTGGATTGGCTGCTCAAAATGAGTGAATGAGCGAGTCAGCCAGTCAGTCGATAAATGTGAGTGTGTGTAGATTGCTGCTTTATCCAGGGTATAGTATAGTCTTTCATCCAATGTTTCCAAGTTTCACCAGACTGATCTTGCATCTGATAATTAAGGACTTTGACTCCAGGTTACTCTGTTTTAAAACTGATATCTTTACCGATTCAAACCGTGGCACATGTGCACCGATTTTTAACTGCCTTGTGGTGCATCGTTACATCCCTACTTTTAATTTTTTTGTTGGAAACAGTGAGGGTGGGAGAAGGAGTAATCGGTCGTGTCTGAGAGACTGAGAGACGCTTATAGTCCGGATTTAGCTCCATCTGATTTCCACTTTTTGGACGCTAAAGGGGAAGAAGATTTTCATGTGATGAAAATCAGTGGCTACGCGCTCAACCAAAACATGTGTTGCTGACGGCATTAAAAAGTTGGTACGACGCTGGGAAAATGCATCGGAAGGCGACTGTGTAGAAAAGTGATGTCATTTGTTTTTGAAATTCTTAATAGAGTTTAAAAAGTGTGGAAACTTTTTGTAAAACCTTCTCTTGTACTGGTTGAATCTTTAAATGCCAGAAGTGAAAAAGGTAGAATTTTAACTGGCGCAGTTTAAGGCAGTTGTTAAACATGGCAAATGACCCAGTGACACAAAAGCTGTAACTCCTGCTATCCTGTACAGTTCACATCCTTTATCCTGTACAGTTTAAAACAGGTGCTGGACATGGCACAAATCCCATCACTTTACCCAGCACATGGTTGATGGAGCACCAAAACCCAACAGTGCATGTTTGATTCTGTCCTTCTGTTTTTCAGTGTTAATGAACCCTGTTGTTTGTGGTAATGATGATGATGATGAGGATCCCGACGAAGACAATCCCAGTGAAGACAGTAACAGTGAAGAAGATCTTGATGAAGAAATGACTGTGTGCCAAGAGGAGGATAATGACCTGAGAGTGATCTGTCCCCTGAGGCCCGAGCCAAACTACCACACCGATTATGAGTTCTCCATGACCAAGGGCAGCAGAGAGATCATCATTAACACCAACGTCTCCGGCACCATGCCCGAGCACGGCTTCAGGCACAATACCTACGTGGAAGATCTACAGCCGTATGGATTCAAACTGATAATGTTGAGCTTCACCCTGAAAGAGAACACTACCTTCATGTGCAAAGTGACCAAGGAGAAGAAGATGCTGTTCGTTAACGTAGGTACGTTTGTCTCTAATTAATCCAGATTCTCACATGAGCTGACAGATAATGGACAAAAAATTGCAAAACTATGCAGGGCTCTAGACTAACTTTTAGCACTGGTTGCACTGGTGCGCCTAACTTTTTTTCTTAGGTGCACCAGCACAAAAGTTAGGTGCACCCAAATTTTCGACTGCATCGCATTTAACACCGCAGTTTTACAGGTTCACTTTTTTTTTTTTTTTTTTACTCACTGTCCATACAGGCAATATTGACTTGTAATTAACTAACAATCTGGTCAACATGGCCTCATCTGATGATCTGTTTGCTACTGCCTGCCACTGAAGGGCAGTGGGGAGAGGGGACACTTGGGCAGTGCATTTATCGCCGCATGTAATGTGTTTTATAGATGCATTGTGCTTTTTCAGCCTTTCAATTCAAAATGTATTAGAACCAGTCACAAATACACTATTGCCGGCCATGGTCTTCCCATGCTCTTTACAGTTAATTATAGTATTATAGTCTAATTATAGCAATTATTTTTTATAAAAATTATAAAAATAATAATAGAGTAAATGTGTATGTATGTGTGTATATCTATTTATATGTGTGTGTATATTTAAAATTATATGTATATATATATGTGTGGGTTTGTGTGTGTGTGTGTGTGTGTATGGGGCTCTAGAGTGTTAGAGTGTAATCTTAAATGCAGTGCATTATATTATCGGCTTTACTGAATCTTTTACACAGATTCCCAAAATCGCTTGCGGTGCACTCACTGTGTATTTTGACTACATGTATTCTAATATATTATGGTCTTTTAGTTATTTTTATATTTTATTAACGAAAATATTGTCGTGTTTTTACTTTCGCTATCATCGCACTTTATCGCTAGCATTAGCCCCTTGCTACTAGAGGGTCGTCTCACCTAGCCGCTGTCCGGTGGGGATGTAACGGGTCTTTTGCTGTGCGGTGGTGGAGGTGTGGGAATTAAGGCTTCGGTGAGCATTACAACACTTTAGACTGCCTAGCTCCAGAACCCGAACTTCCATTCTGGGGACATCCAGCGAGTCTCATATACAAAACTAAACTAACTGCAGAACATCCGAACGCACATGTATAAACCGGGTGCTGCATTCTGATTGGCTGAGCTGAATGTTGCTTACATATCGCCGCTAGAATATTGTCCCGCCCTTCACTATCTCTGATGCGACCTGAGATTTTTTTTAGTCGCACCATTGAGAAATTAGGTCGCATGTGCGACCAAATTGGTCGCACTCTAGAGCCCTGTTATGCTAATACACCGATCAGGCATAACATTATGACCACCTTCCTAATATTGTGTTGGTCCCCCTTTTGCTGCCCCATACACAACAAACTGTGCTGCACTGTGTATTCTGACACCTTTTCAGATTCAGATTCAGATTCAGATTACTTTATTTGTCCCCGAGGGGCAATTTAAAGAGCATAAAGGTAGCTTAAGAGCACACACAACTCTCAAGACACATAACAGCACACACAATACAATACAATACAACAAACAGCGTTCACAAATAAGAACATATACAAACTCGTAGATGAATTATAAAGTGCATGCATTATTAAAAAGTTGTACTTCATGTAGCCGCATCAGCGCTTATGACCGGTCAGTGTTCAGCATGCGTACGTGCATCAGTGAGCCTTGGCCGCCCATGACCCTGTCGCCGGTTTACCACTGTTCTTTCCTTGGACCACTTTGTAATAGATACTGACCACTGCAGACTGGGAACACCCCACAAGAGCTGCAGTTTTGGAGATGCTCTGATCCAGTCGTCTAGCCATCACAATTTGGCCCTTGTCACTCAAATCCTCACGCTCGTCCATTTTTCCTGCTTTAAACATCAACTTTGAGGATAAAATGTTCACTTGCTGCCTAATATATCCCCCCACTAACAGGTGCCGTGATGACGAGATAATCAGTGTTATTCACTTCACCTGTCAGTGGTCATGGGGCCTTGGCCGTCCCTCCCTCAGACGTAACCTATATTGTCTGTATGTAGACGCTCGACTAGCAAAGTTGGAGATTTGCACCGTGAAACCCTGGAACCCAGCAGTAGTGGGCTTGCATAATTCACTCTAGCACCACCTGGGTTTTTAAATGTTTTAAATTATGTGCAGTGGGACTGTATTATTATTATTATTATTATTATTATTATTTTATTGAGTTTATACGGGTTTTGTTTAGACTGGGAATAGAGGGGCACATTCAATCCTGTGGTTATGTTTGGTACTGTTCTTTTTTGGTGGATTCAATTTCTGTTAGTGCTCTTTGCTCTTTGGTGGACTTTGACATCTCATATATAAATATATTTATAGCTAATATATGTTTACATTTTACTTCCTCCCTTCTTTCTTCTTTCCTTACTTCCTTCTTTACTTCCTTTCTCAGATGATCTGGAGGCGTGCTCTGCGATCAGCCTGTTTCTCCTGAGTTCTCCCTTCCTGCTGTATCTGCTGCTTCCTCTCTGCATCATTCAGCTCTTGGAAATTCTGTAGGAACCAGCCTGATACTCAGTGTGTTTGCTTTATAATGTAAACATGATATTTCTTTGTATTTCTCTGGATTTCAAAGCAATATTTTTAGATATGCTGCCTCTCCAGTCTGTGTGCTTTACTGCACTGTGAGCGTCAATCACTGCTTCTGTAATGGAGTCCGTTTCCTCTCAAAGCGCCTTTCCTTCAACAGAGCCACTAACGTTCGCAGCTGTGTCTCTGTTCACTTCCTGTTTGTAGTTTTTTTTAATAAAAGTAGCAAAACTTATACGCATTAGTGTCAGAAGCACATGATTACTGACTCTTCAACATGCCTTCGTAACCCGAGTAAACAGGAATTACAGGAAATAGCAGTCAAAGTTCAGGCCTCACCCACACACGCCAGAAATGAAAGTAAAAGTGCTTCAGTCAAAACAAGTAGAGACGAATTAGAGCAAGCAAGCAAGGTAACACTGTCTTACAATCTTATTTAAAAACCTGTATGTTTAATTTATATGTTTAACCTTTTAAAATCCACACAGCTACAATCAGATCTAAAATAAATCATATGTTGTAACAGCACATCTGCAGAACCACTGGTTGGGTGTAGACGTCTTAGTTACTGTTTTAAAGAGCAGAAATTCTTTTCATTTTTAGCATATTAATCTTTCTTACTTTTTTATTCACAGTAAGTAAATGTCAAACATTTACAAATAAAGACATCTACCGAAAACAGAGATTTGAGATTTGTGATGATTATGCACCATTTAGGTCAGCTGCTAAGATTAAGTTGTTTTGGTCACTATCAAATAAGTGCAGCCTGTTTATTTCTGCTGTTCTAGAGACAAAACACAGAATTATACACCGACGAGGCATAACATTATGACCACTGACAGGTGAAGTGAATAACACAGATTGTGATGGCTAGACGACTGGGTCAGAGCATCTCCAAACCTGCAGCTCTTGTGGGGTGTTCCCGGTCTGCAGTGGTCAGTATTTATCAAAAGTGGTCCAAGGAAGGAACAGTGGTAAACCGGCGACAGGGTCATGGGCGGCCAAGGCTCATTGATGCACGTGGGGAGCAAAGGCTGGCCGTGTGGTCCGATCCAACAGATGAGCTACTGTAGCTAAAATTGCTGAAGAAGTTAATGCTGGTTCTGATAGAAAGGTGTCAGAATACACAGAGCAGCACAGTTACAGGGCTGTTTTGACAGCAAAAGGGGGACCAACACGATATTAAGAAGGTGGTCATAATGTTATGCCTGATTGGTGTAAATACAAATAAATAACAGTTAGATTAACCTAAATAATAATAATGGTTTGAGCTTTTCAATAATACATTAAACTAAACATTACACCAAAAAGATTAAAGGAAAATGATTGGATTGCAACCGAACAAGCTGCTTCATTAATTAAAACCACTAAATTAATGAGACATGTTTACTTAATCATACACTTCAATCAAAAAAGTGGTGAGATTTTGGTTCATCCCAGCTTGTAAACAACTGAGCCTTTAGCTAATGGTCCTTTTCATCCAATCATGCCAGAATCAGCAGTTTGAGACGTTGTTTAAACACACATTTTATTGTACACCTGATGCTGCCGATTGTACAGATGACAGGCTTGAAACTTGAACATTTTACAGTAAATGTAATAAAGTAATAAAAGCAAGGCAAAGTTTATTTATATAGCACCTTAAAACCCTGCCGTGGCTGAGCAAAATGCTGTACAGGCTTTTAACATACAGTAAAACTATCGAGGATACAAATAAATCTTACAATCCCATGAAGAACATAATAAATTACATTCCTTGAACATAATATTAAACATATATACATATTAAAACTATTAATTACAGTCGATACACCCCTCAACCAGTAGTTATAACTTTATATTCATATTAATCTTAGATACAGTATATGTTATATCTATCTATCTATCTATCTATCTATCTATCTATCTATCTATCTATCTATCTATCTATCTATCTATCTATCTATCTATCTATCTATCTATCTATCTATCTATCTTCTATCTATCTATCTATCTATCTATCTATCTATCTATCTATCTATCTATCTATCTATCTATCTATCTATCTATCTATCTATCTATCTATCTATCTATCTATCTATCTATCTATCTATCTATCTATCTATCTATCTATCTATCTATCTATCTATCTATCTATCTATCTATCTATCTATCTATCTATCTATCTATCTATCTATCTATCTATCTATCTATCTATCTATCTATCTATCTATCTATCTATCTATCTATCTATCTATCTATCTATCTATCTATCTATCTATCTATCTATCTATCTATCTATCTATCTATCTATCTATCTATCTATCTATCTATCTATCTATCTATCTATCTATCTATCTATCTATCTATCTATCTATCTATCTATCTATCTATCTATCTATCTATCTATCTATCTATCTATCTATCTATCTATCTATCTATCTATCTATCTATCTATCTATCTATCTATCTATCTATCTATCTTCTATCTATCTATCTATCTATCTATCTATCTATCTATCTATCTATCTATCTATCTATCTATCTATCTATGTGACTGGAAATTTTATATTTTATTAGTTATTTGCATTAAACTCAGAAGTTTCTGTTTTCTTAGTTCCATTAGCAGAGGTAAAAGTGACTTTTGGAAGGTTTCTGAAGTCCAGAGATATGTTGACCTTGGCATGGGCACCCCCGCACACACAGTTTTGATACTTATGCATTCTTATGCAAGTGCGCCATGTTCTCAACAAGCTGACTCTTCTGGTAGGATGATAAACAAGTTTGGTGTGGAAAGTCGGCCTTGAGCTGGGTCGCTGAGCAGAGTTAGCCTGAAGGGGCAGTAAAGGGGGTATGAATAAGAAGATAGCACGGACGGTATCCACCCTTCTCTCCTGTAAAGGCATGTGTGTGTTTGCATTATGAGATGGGTCCTTAGCTGAGTAATAAATTGATTATTTGCTTTTACTATTACTCCGGATATCTGTGTCAATCTTTAAGGGTTATTTTGAATTCCCACAACACACATTAAAAAGATGTGCCTTCAGCCATGACTAAAAAAAAACAAAGTGTTTGTGTTCCACAATGTCGGAGCAGATACTGCAAATGCTCGATCACCTCTGCTTTTAGGCTTAGAAAGTTCTGCAATGTATGATGGTGTCATGCCATTTAAGGCTTTAAAAACCAGTAATAACAGCTTAAAATCAATCCTAAATTTCACTGGGAGCCAATGAAGGGAAGGGAAAGTAAAAAACACAAAAAAAAATATTACAAATCCCTGCTCTCTTTTTTATTTGAATTTGATTTGCTCAAGGTTAATAAAGTAAAAGAACACATATGGTCATGTGCTACTGTAAAACAAAATCAGTTGTGACAGTCAACAATTAACTGGAAGTTGTAGCCTAGTGGTTAAGGTACTGGACTAGTAATCAAAAAGTTGCTGGTTCAAGCCCCACCGCTGCCAGGTTGTCAAAGTTGGGCCCTTGAGCAAGGCCCTTAACCCTCAATTGCTTAGACCGTATACTGTCACAGTACTGTCAAAAATGTTAAATGTAAATTCCACAGCTGTGAGAATATTTGTAATAACGCACTCCACCTTATGTCACATTGTTTGACCAACACATATTACTCACTGTCTAAACTTGATTGTTTATTATATATTTAGAGGTAAAACCACGAAGATGCCAGTTGTCTTTAGTGGATGGAAGACCTACTGTGACAAAGCAAAGCAGCTACAACCAGGCCAGGCACCTAAAACCAGCCATGACTACACCATGTACCACGGGACTCTCAAGAGCAATGCTTCAGCCATCATATCATCAGGATTCAAACCCTCATCAGGAGGAACTCTGGGACCTGGAGTCTACTGCAGTCGAGACATTAAAAAAGCCATGAGCTATCCAGCATTTTGTGCCCCCGATGACAGAGTGGTGTTCAAGCTGCGGGTCAGAGTGGGCAAAGTCAAGAGGATCGATAGCCAGTGTTTACACCTGCAAACCACATGGCATCAGAATGGATACGACACAGCCTGGCTGCCCGGCTCTGCCCTCAACTACGAGGAAGACTGTGTGTGGGACCCGAAGCGCGTCACTGTGGTGGGAATAGCACACTGCACAGACTCCAGCACCAAGAGCTCCCTGGAGGGTCTCATAAAGCAGCACGGAGGTGGAAAAGGACCGGGAAGGTCTGAAAGAGCAGGGAATCAGTGCAAGACGTGTGGGATTCAAACAAAACAGCCGCACGCTGAGGGGAAATGTTGGACGTGTAAAGCAAATATTTGCTATTTTATGGAAAAGCATGTATGTCCGATGAAGTAATTACTCACATAACTGTTGAAAATAGAATTAAAATGATGTAAAACATAAAGTTAAAAATAAAGTAATGAATGTTGTTTTTTTGGATCAGACAGTCCTCTTGAGAATGAGGATTAAACATCAGCCTTGTAATATCATGTTTGTTTATTTATTTATTTATTTATTTATTAGGATTTTAAGGATCATGTTTTACACTTTGGTTACATTCATGACAGAAACGGTAGTTACTTATTACACAAGATTTATCAGTTAATAAGTTTAATGTCAAACGCAGTCATGGACAATTTAATATCTCCAATTCACCCCACTGCAGACACAGGGAGAACATGCAAACTCCACACAGAAAGGACCCGGACCGCCATACCTGGGGATAAAACCCAGGATCTTCTTGCTGTGAGGTGACAGTGCTACACAATATCATGTTTATGATGTTAATCTTAATAGAGGAGTGTTATTGATAGCAAGCATTTTAATAAATGATGCAAACAGTACATTACATACCACCGGTTTATTTTGGTCAGGGTTGTGGTGGGTCCAGTTTCCTCAGAATCACTGGGCACAATGTAGTAACTCACCCGGGACAGGACGCCAGTTGACTGCAATGCTTTACATTTACAGTATTTGGCAGACATTTTTTTATCCAAAGTGACTAATACAGTGCACGCAATTGAGGATTAAGGGCCTTATACAGCGGGCAGTGATTGGGTTTGAACCAGCAACCTTCATATTACTAGTCCAGTACTTTAATTAGGCTACTGAGCTACTATTGCATTTAATGAACAATACATTTGTGAACAGAGGCGCATTGATGTGGGGTCGATAAGGGGTCATTTCTAAGCTGTTGCCACACCTTTAAAAGCATTTCAATTCGTTTAACATAACAGATTTTATGAACCTGTTATCGAATGGAGTGGCTGAAACACCTAAACTCAATATTCTGACTTTTCTCTTGACGCATGCTCAATACTTCAGGTACACAAATCCACAAAGTTGAATCAGTTCATCTGGACGTACCTCTATACCAGACCTGGGCATTGTACGGCTAAACAGATCCAAACAGCAACAGCACTTTGTGTAAAGCTAGTACATATTTTGTTCACATTTGTTTTCAAGAAAGTTGATTAAATAGTGAAATAATGTTGATGTTTTTACATGATTTTGTAACATCTACCTTTAGCAGTAACAGCTTATTAGAACTAAAATTTAGGCAATAAAAAGAAATCTTATTAATATTGAGCAGAATGAAGTTCACCCTATTGGTTCGGCCCTCCACAACAGTAACAGTTTCTTATGCGGCCCCTTGGAAAATGTAATTGCCCACCCCTGCTCTATACCAAACTTGTGTCCAGTTAAACTGATTCAATATTTTGACATCATGATTTTTTACACAGTTCCATTTCTGTCCACTAGGTGGACAGTAACAACAATAACAATAAACCCAAGCTGTCACAGTAGATCAAGTTTTTATTTATATATTAATCGAATTATTAAAACGTGTTTGCGGAGATAAAACACGAGTAAGCACCATTTTTAGAATCGTAAAGCCCACAATCATAAAGATATTAAAGATTATAAAAACCTACATATGTCAGTAGAAGCTTCCAGTGTGTCCAGTAGATGATTTAAGTGTTAAAAACCATCTAAACAATATCATTCCAAAACAATAGTTTTTTATTTATATTTTAAACCGCCAAAATAATTACAAACCAGCCCAAATTTTGTCCACCCGCCAAAGCGTGTTTTTTCCCTCCAATTTACAACAAAATCTGCAGAATTTGGCGTAAACCGCCCAATCTGGCAACACCGGCTCAGTGTTCCGAAACGTTGCTTCGAAGTCTGTATCAAAATGGAAAAAGTCACGTGACTGTCCCGAAAAAACGGTTTCCTCCCACAGTCCAAAAACATGCAGTCAGGTTAATTGGAGACACTGAATTGCCCTGTAGGTGAATGTGTGTGTGTGTGTGTGTGTGTGTGTGTGTCTGCCCTGTGATGGACTGGCGCCATGTCCAGGGTGTTACTGTGTGCCTTGCGTCCACTGAGAAGCTGGGATAGGCTCCAGTACCCACCCCCGACCCTGATTGGATAAGCTGTTAAGACAGTGAGTGAGTGAGTGAGTAAACATATTATCATTCTTAACCAAAAATAAACACGTGCAATTAATATTAAATCTTTTATTGATTTTACAGTTTATCACCACTAATTTATGCATAAATCACAACTGACTGAACATTTTACCAGTCATCTTCAAATTCTCCCCATGTTTTATTTGGACGAATTATGTCAATAACCTGGATACGATTTGGATCCCACACACAGTCTTCTTCCAAACCGCTTGAAACCATGCCGCATCCAGGGGGGCACCAAGCTGTGTCATACCCATAATAATGCCGGATTTTTTGCATTGGGTGACCTCGGTGATCGATTTTGTTCACTCTACCAACATTGACCCTCACTCGAAGCACCACTCTCTCATGCTCACACAGCTCCAGAGGGTATCTGCTGGCCTTATTAAGATCACGACTGAGGTAAACACCAGGCCCTAACATGCCATCTTTGGATTGTTTAAATCCATATCTGATGATTTGTTCTGCGGCCTCCGGAGACGTACCATGATACATAAGATACACCTTCCCATCTGTAGGCTCTGACCAGCTTTCAAGACATGGTGCACTTCCTGGACCCAAATCATCTTCTGCCCACATTATGATGACTTGCAAAGTACAGTAGTTTAATCAGCAAACCTTAGAAAAAGTTATAAAAGAAAATTCTTAATTAAGAGTAAAAACTAGTTACTTTTTAATATTTGCAGGACAGTGACTAGCAGTAATGTTGGTAGTGGGTATTTGTAAACTAGGTGTGAAAAAAATATTTGCCTCCTTTACTATTTGACTCTTACTGCATACTATATCACACTAAGCAAAACATGATGTTACGCTAAGAACACTTGTAAAAACACAACACATTAAAAAAATTATATCATTAAAGCAATTATATAAGTGAAGCGTGATACCTAAACAAGCAGAGTGTTGAGTAAATTAAAAATGTACAAAATATGTTGTGGTTTATAAGATGTCGTGTTATGTTTCCTTTGCATAGTTTTATTTATTATGTAATAAGGCAAAAAGAATCATTTTTAAACATTACTTCATCTAGATACAGAAGGTAATTTAAATGAAGTCTATTACTGTGCATGTACAAGAAATTAAAATAGAAGGAATCTAGTGTGACATACACTGACTGCTAAATCACAACCCTAACCTTCATCAGAAACGTGTTACTGTTGCACTGCAGTTATTTTAGAAAAGTGCCACCAAACAAATTTCCTCCAACCTGGTTATTCATATTAATAATACAGATAAGTAAGAGAATTAAACTACAATACAGAATGCTTACCACTGTTAGGACATCTTTAGTCTGTCTGAACTGATACTGTGACAGGTTTATAAAGGAAATCCTGGGTGTGTCACTGCATGACTTCAAATTGAGTTTCGTTTTTGGTAAAAACCACAGCTAATAGTTTTGCATTCGTATTTAACCCAACCTAAATACATACACCTACACACTATATAGCTAAAAGTAGGTATAACTGTGGGGATCTGTGCCCATTCAGTCACACAGTTCATCCCAAAGCAGTTCAGTGGGGCTGAGGTCAGGACTCTGTGGAGGCCGCTGGGTTTCTTTAAACCAGACTTTATTTCTTTGTCTTTATAGAGTTTGCTTTGTGCACAGGGGCTCAGTCATGCTGAAACAGGAAAGAACCTTCCTCTAATTGTTGCTGCAAAGCGATAGCATTTAATTTCATTCACTGAATTATAACACCTGCAACTGTTGTGTCTGAAACACAATTTACAAGGGGCGTTCCAATACTTTTGTCCATACAGTGTAGCCTGAATTATTGGATTATAATTGGAATAGAATTCTATTTTAAGTATAAATATAATTAAAGTATATCTTGTTAAAGGCTTTTTAGTTACATTGATTTGTAGGCCAAACTATAGTATGACCTGGGTTATACAGATTACCTCTGATCATTTTACTGGATTTTTTTTATCAGTTAATCTTTACTAACTAAAAAATACATATATCAGATTAAATACATTCATACCTAGTTAACGTGTAATACCTGAAAATTTGTTAAAATTTGTTAAATGTGTAAATATTTGTAACTTTATGTGTTTGTCTATATGTTTTATATATACTGTAGATATAGTATTTATATATCCACACACACACACACACACACACATACACACACACACACATATATATATACAGTATATATATATATATATATATTTGTATCCTTTTATCCTTTCCCCGTGTCTGTGTGGGTTTCCTCCTTGAGCTCCACTTTACTCTCACAGTCCAAAAACATGCAGTCAGGTAAATTGGAGACACTGAATTGCCCTATAGGTGAATGGGTGTGTGTGTGTGCCCTGAAATGGACTGGTGCCATGTCCAGGGTGTTACTGTGTGCCTTGCGCCCACTGAAAAGCTGGGATAGGCTCCAGCAAGACAGTGAGTGAGTGAGTAAACATATTATCATTGTTAACCAAAAATAAACAAGTGCAATTAATGTCAAATATTTTATTGTCATACAGACATAAGATTTAACATTGATGATGTTACAGTATATCACCACTAATTTATGCATAAATCACAACTGACTGAACATTTTAGCACCAGCCTGAGACTAACGCATTCCCGGGTTTGGGCATTTAAGATCAAATGGTTCCCGTGGTCTTTTTGGACGAATTTCACCAATAACCTGGATACGTTTTGGATCCCACACACAGTCTTCTTCCAGACCGCTCGGAACCATGCCGCATCCAGGGGGGCACCAAGCTGTGTCATACCCATCATCATGCCAGGTTTTCTGCAATGGGTGACCTTGACGATCGATCTTCTTCACTCTACCAACTTCGACCCTCACTCGAAGCACCACTCTCTGATGCTCAGGCAGCTTCAGAGGGTATCTGCTGGCCTTATTAAGATCACGACTGAGGTAAACACCAGGCCCTAACATGCCATTTGCAGATTGTTTAAATCCAGATCTCATGATTTGTCTTGCGGCCTCCGGAGACGTACCATGATACATTCGATACACCTTCCCATTTGTAGGCTCTGACCAGCTTTCAAGACATGGTGCACTTCTTGGCCCCAAATCATCTTCTGCCCACATCATGATGTCAGGTGTTCAGATCAAAAAACCTTTGAACAAGTGGTTAAAGAAAACTTTTAATTATATAATTAAAGTAAATTATAACAGTAAAAAAGCAGATTGTTGGGCAACTTGAATAAGGTTGTACAAAATGTGTTGTGATTTTACTTACGTTTTCATTTGCATAGTATTAAGATTTATTATGTATTATGGTTTATTATGTGATAGCAGAGGCAAAAACAACATTTTTCAACACTATTGTGCCTAGATACAGAAGGTAATCTAAACAAAATTCATAACTGTGGAAGTACAAGAAAAACGAACCTAGTATGACATACACTGATTGCTTTGTCACAACCCTAACCTTCATCAGATACGTGTTACTGTTGCACTGCAGTTATTAAAAAAGTGTCACCAATTAACATTTTTCCCAACCTGGTTATTTTATATTAATTATATAGATAAGTAAGATAACAAGTTTATAATTAAAAAAGTTTATAGTTATGACATTGTAGCCTGTGGCCTGCAATAAACTACAATACAGAATGCTTACCTCTGTTAGGACACCTTCAGTCTGTCTGAACTGATACTGTGACAGGTTTATAAAGGAAATCCTGGGTGTGTCGCTGCATAACTTCAAATTGAGTTTCGCTTTCTGTAAAAACCCCAGCTCAAAGTTTTGATTTCTGATTAAACCAGGCTTAAATACATACACCCACACACTATTTAGCTAAAGGTAGGTATAACTGTGGGGATCTGTGCCCATTCAGTCACACAGTTTATTTCAAAGCAGTTCAGTGGGGCTGAGGTCAGGACTCTGGAGTTTCTTTAAATCAAGATTTTCTTCATGTCTTTATAGAGCTTACTTTGTGCACAGGTGCTCAGTCATGCTGGAACAGGAAAGAACCTTCCTCAAGTCGAAAGCATTTAATTTCATTTACATAACTGAATTATTACACCTGCAATTGTTGTGTCTGAAACACAGTTTACAAGGGGCGTTCCAATACTTTTGTCCATACAGTGTAGCCTGAATTATTGGAATATAATTGGGAAAGAATTCTATTTTAAATATAAATATAATTGAAATATATCTTGTTAAAGACTTTTTGATTTGTAGAAAATGAAAGTAGGCCAAACTATAGTATGACCTGGGTTATACAGATTACCTCTGATCATTTTTTTGAAATTTTTATCAGTTAATCTTTACTAACTAAAAATATATACATCAAATTAAATAAATGTATACCTAATTAACGTGTACTACCTGACAATGTGCAATTTGTGAAAATGTGTTAAATGTGTAAATATGTGTAACTTTTTACTGTATGTTTCTGTATGTTTTATACATAGATGTATTTATACACGCACACACTCACACACACAATTATATATCTTATATTTGGAACTTTTTATGTTTCTATATATGTTTTATACATAGATATATTTATATACCGATCAGCCATAACATTAAAACCACCTCCTTGTTTCTACACTCACTGTCCATCTTACAGAGCGATCGTCTCTGACTACATCTACAAGGTGGACCAACTAGGTAGGAGTGTCTAATAGAGTGGACAGTGAGTGGACATGGTATTTAAAAACTCCATCAGTGCTGCTGTGTCTGATCCACTCATACCAGAACAACACACACTAACACACCACCACCATGTCAGTGTCACTGCAGTGCTGAGAATGATCCACCACCTAAATAATACCTGCTCTGTGGTGGTCCTGTGGGGGTCCTGACCATTAATGAACAGGGTGAAAGCAGGCTAAAAAGTATGTAGAGAAATAGATGGACTACAGTCAGTAATTGTAAAACTACAAAGTGCTTCTATATGGTAAGTGGAGCTGATAAAATGGACAGTGAGTGTAGAAACAAGGAGGTGGTTTTAATGTTATAGCTGATCAGTGTAAATTATGAACAGTGCCTAAAAGCTAAAAATATCAAATTCTATTTGTCTGGTATTCTAAGTATAAAAGAATAATTCATTACAACTCATCACTGTTTTACTTTCATTTTCTCTTCCACTAAAACGGCGGTTTGTTCTCCACCCACGAAGTTTCCACGAATCCTGAGGTGGGTAAAACATAAACACCTCAACAAACACAAAGCTGCATTGTACTCAACTAGTGGCATTTTATTTTTAATGCTAATGTAGACAAATATTTGAATTGTAAATTAAAACTCTGGGTTTCCTCAACAGCTGCACAAACTAGAAAATCTAGAAAAAAAAAAACATTTTAAAAATTACTGCCATTATTTATTTCTGCTATTAGAAAATGAGTGTTCCTTTTTAACAAGCTACACCAAAAACTTGAAGGAATATAAAAATCTTCTTCAATCTAAATATTTATTTTAAAAAAATATATAGTTTCGTAATCTCGACACCCTCAAACCTTTCTTATTTGTAATGAATTATAATACATGTACATCATTGATTCATGAAAAATACAGAACCACAAGATCAGATCAACTGATAACAGCAGTTTTCACTTTACTCGACTGTATTTCTGCTTAATGTGAGTTAAGCTCTTTACAGTCTTCTTTCTGCTTTCTTATACCACACATATGATTACTGATAGTCAGAAACAAACAAGTGCAATAAATATCAAATCTTTTATTGTCATACAGACATAAGATTTAACATTGATGATTTTACAGTATATCACCACTAATTTAAACATAAATCTAGTCAAGGATCATTGCTGGATCACAACTGACTGAACATTTTAGCACCAGCCTGAGATTAATGCATTTACAGGTTTGAGCACTTGTAGATGATTCACTCATCTTCAAATGGTCCCTGTGTTTTTTTTTGGACGAATTACGTCAATAACCTGGATACGATTTGGATCCCACACACAGTCTTCTTCCAGACCGCTCGGAACCATGCCGCATTTAGGGGGGCACCAAGCTGTGTCATACCCATGATCATGCCAGGTTTTCTGCATTGGGTGACCTTGGTAATCGATTTTTATCACTTTACCAACATTGACCCTCACTCGGAGCACCACTCTCTGATGCTCAGGCAGCTCCAGAGGGTATCTGCTGGCCTTATTAAGATCTCGACTGAGGTAAACACCAGGCCCTAACATGCCATCTTCGGATTGTTTAAATCCATATCTCATGATTTGTTCTGCGGCCTCCGGAGACGTACCATGATACATTAGATACACCTTCCCATCTGTAGGCTCTGACCAGCTTTCAAGACATGGTTCACTTCTTGGAACCAAATCATCTTCTGCCCACATTATGATGTCTTGCAAAGTGTTCAGATCAAAAACCTTAGAAAAAGTGATTAAAGAAAATGTTTAATTAATAGTAATAACTAGTTTACATTTTATATTTGCAGGACAGTGACTAGTAGCGAAGTTGTTAGTGGGTAATCGTAAGTACAGTGGTGTGAAAAAGTCAGGTTTCCTTTTCGATTTAAACACATTTTGAAAACATTTAATTAAAGTAAAGTATAGCATCTAAAGCAAGGTGCTGAATAACATTCAATTCAGAATACAAGTGCAAATAACACAAAACACACAGTGCAGATAAAATGGTGAAGGTTTATAAATACAAAGACCTACAATAAAAACAAGACACGTTTTCTTACCTGAAGAAGAGAAGGAGATCAGACCAAAAGACACTACGGGACCAAAAGACAAATGTGTTGTTGGCTAGTACACAGTTCTGGGTAAATAAAGAGAGAGTGAGAAAAGAGAATTTACAACATATTTTGATATAAAGTGATATGGTATGGTATGTATAGCCCCAAATATGTTAGAAAATAATGTTTAAAAATGAAATTCTGTGCAATAAATGTGGGTGATAATAATCGGGGAGAGTAAGGAACAATAACAGTGTGTATTATTCAGAATACACACAACTTTCTTCATTAAACTAAATGAGTATAAAATGTTGTGCTTTTACTCTATTCTTTGTGTAGTTTTATTTATTATGTAAAAACAGAAGCAGAATTTTTTTTGCACTATTGTGCCTAGATACAGAAGGTAATTTAAATAAAATCCATTACTGTAGAAGTACAAGAAATTAAAATAGAAGGTAACATACACTGACTGCTTATTACAACCCCAACCTTCATTCGAAAAACATGATACTGTTGCACTGCAGTTATTAAAAAGTGTCACCAATAATAAATTTTTCTCAGTCTGGTTTCCTCACATATTTTAAATTAATCATTAACTATATAAAGCAACTATTAACTATAAAGCAAGAGAACAGTTTATAATTAAAAGTTTATAATTATGACATTGTAGCCTGTGGTCTGCAATTAAATACAATACAGAATGCTTACCTCTGTTAGGACACCTTCAGTCTGTCTGGACTGATACTGAGGACAGGTTTATATAGGAAACACGGTGTGTCGCTTCATATTGGGTTTCGATTTCCATACAATCCACAGCTCTAGGTTTTGCATGCTCATTTAACTAGACTAATTACATTTACTTATTTACTATACAGCCAAAAGTAGAGAATAATTGCGGGAATTTGTGCCCATTCAGTCAAACAGTTCAATTCAAAGCAGTTCAGTGGGGCTGAGGTCAGGACTCTGTGCAGGTCACTATAGTTTCTTTAAACTGAGATTTTTTTCATGTCTTTATAGAGTTTGCTTTGCACACAGAGGGACAGTCACGCTGAAACAGAAAAGAACCTTCCTTAAATCGTTGCTGCAAAATTGAAAGCATTTAATTTCATTTACAAAACTAACACCTGCAACTGTTGTGTCTGAAACACAGTTTACAAGGGGCGTTCCAATACTTTTGTCCATAAAGTTTAGCCTGAATTATTGGAATATAATTGGAATAGAATTCTATTTTAAGTATAAATGTAATTAAAGTATATCTTGTTAAAGGCTTTTTAGTTACACTGATTTGTAAAAAATTAAAGTAGGCCAAACTATAGTATGACCTGGGTTATACAGATTACCTCTGATCATTTTATTGGATTTTTTTATCAGTTAATCTTTACTAACAAAAAAATACATATATCAAATTAAATACATTTATACCTAGTTAACGTGTAATACCTGACAAAGTGCAATTTGTTAAAGGTTTAAAGTATTTGTAACTTTAAGTGCTTGTCCATATGTTTTATATATAGATATAGTATTTACACACACACACACACACACACACACACAAACAGCGTATCACAAAAGTGAGTACACCCCTCACATTTCTGCAGATATTTAAGTATATCTTTTCATGGGAAAACACTGACAAAATGACACTTTGACACAATGAAAAGTAGTCTGTGTGCAGCTTATATAACAGTGTAAATTTATTCTTCCCTCAAAATAACTCAATATACAGCCATTAATGTCTAAACCACCGGCAACAAAAGTGAGTACACCCCTTAGTGAAAGTTCCTGAAGTGTCAATATTTTGTGTGGCCACCATTATTTCCCAGAACTGCCTTAACTCTCCTGGGCATGGAGTTTACCAGAGCTTCACAGGTTGCCACTGGAATGCTTTTCCACTCCTCCATGACGACATCACGGAGCTGGCGGATATTCGAGACTTTGCGCTCCCCCACCTTCCGCTTGAGGATGCCCCAAAGATGTTCTATTGGGTTTAGGTCTGGAGACATGCTTGGCCAGTCCATCACCTTTACCCTCAGCCTCTTCAATAAAGCAGTGGTCGTCTTAGAGGCATGTTTGGGGTCATTATCATGCTGCAACACTGCCCTGCGACCCAGTTTCCGGAGGGAGGGGATCATGCTCTGCTTCAGTATTTCACAGTACATATTGGAGTTCATGTGTCCCTCAATGAAATGTAACTCCCCAACACCTGCTGCACTCATGCAGCCCCAGACCATGGCATTCCCACCACCATGCTTGACTGTAGGCATGACACACTTATCTTTGTACTCCTCACCTGATTGCCGCCACACATGCTTGAGACCATCTAAACCAAACAAATTAATCTTGGTCTCATCAGACCATAGGACATGGTTCCAGTAATCCATGTCCTTTGTTGACATGTCTTCAGCAAACTGTTTGCGGGCTTTCTTGTGTAGAGACTTCAGAAGAGGCTTCCTTCTGGGGTGACAGCCATGCAGACCAATTTGATGTAGTGTGCGGCGTATGGTCTGAGCACTGACAGGCTGACCCCCCACCTTTTCAATCTCTGCAGCAATGCTGACAGCACTCCTGCGCCTATCTTTCAAAGACAGCAGTTGGATGTGACGCTGAGCACGTGCACTCAGCTTCTTTGGACGACCAACGCGAGGTCTGTTCTGAGTGGACCCTGCTCTTTTAAAACGCTGGATGATCTTGGCCACTGTGCTGCAGCTCAGTTTCAGGGTGTTGGCAATCTTCTTGTAGCCTTGGCCATCTTCATGTAGCGCAACAATTCGTCTTTTAAGATCCTCAGAGAGTTCTTTGCCATGAGGTGCCATGTTGGAACTTTCAGTGACCAGTATGAGAGAGTGTGAGAGCTGTACTACTAAATTGAACACACCTGCTCCCTATGCACACCTGAGACCTAGTAACACTAACGAGTCACATGACATTTTGGAGGGAAAATGACAAGCAGTGCTCAATTTGGACATTTAGGGGTGTAGTCTCTTAGGGGTGTACTCACTTTTGTTGCCGGTGGTTTAGACATTAATGGCTGTATATTGAGTTATTTTGAGGGAAGAATAAATTTACACTGTTATATAAGCTGCACACAGACTACTTTTCATTGTGTCAAAGTGTCATTTTGTCAGTGTTGTCCCATGAAAAGATATACTTAAATATCTGCAGAAATGTGAGGGGTGTACTCACTTTTGTGATACACTGTATATATATCCTTTTATACTCTTTCCATTCTCACTGCTGTAACAATGTGAATTTTTTTTAGTGGGATAATAAAAGGCTCTTATCTTATCCTATTTTATGTAAAGAAATAAGAATGATTAACATTCACTAAGAATCTTCCACTAAACGCTGTTTTTTCTAACAGAAAAACATGCAGCAGCTACAAGTTTAGCTTTGCACTACTTACACCAGCACAACGATAATGTATATATTGTATATATCTGCTAAACTTGTATACTCTATTTTATTTATTCTCATTCATTACTCATTCATGTAGCCACTTCAGTCACCTTCTATTATTCTGTAAATACATATTAGTCTGTACACTGTACAATCATCATCATCATCTGTTTAAATCAACATCATCTGTTTAATATTCTTAACTTGTGTCTCTTCATTTCACTTATCTGGTCACTCCTGTATTATATGTAAATAATCTCTCTCCTGCACTTCTGGTTGGATGCTGCTGCATTTCATTTGCTTTGTACTTGTTTACTCTGCACAATGACAAAGTTGAATCTAATGTTCTAATCTAAGTTTGTTCTTTATTTGCAAGTTTATGCTCATCCTTTAGTTCCTCTTGCTTCAGTTCCTAACATTTAGTACATTTACATTCAATAACTATATTATGAATAGTGCCTAAAAACTAAAAACATCAAATTCTGTTTTTTTTATGTACAGTATTCTAAGTATAAAAGAATAATTCATTACAACTGATCACTGTTTTACTTTCATTTTTTCCTCCACTAAAACGGCGGTTTGTTCTCCACCCACGAAGTTTCCATAAATCCTGAGGTGGGTAAAACATAAACACCTCAACAAACACAAAGCTGCATTGTACTCAACTAGTGGCATTTTATTTTTAAAGCTAATGTAGACAAATATTCGAATTGTAACTGAAAAAAACACCAAAAACTCAAAGAAATATAAAAATCTTCTTTAATCTAAATATTTATAAAAATATATATATATAGTTTTAAATAATTGTGTTGTAATCTCGACCCTCTCAAACCTTTCTTATTTCTTATAAATTATAATACATGTACATCATTGTTCCATGAAAAATACAGAACCACAAGATCAGATCAACTGATAACAGCAGTTTTCACTTTACTCGACTGTATCTCTGCTTAATGTGAGTTAAGCTCTCTACAGTCTTCTTTCTGCTCTCTTACACCACACATATGATTATTGATAGTCAGAAATAAACAGGTGTAATTAATATCAGATTTTTTTTATTGATTGCCATACAGACATCAGATTTTACAGTTTTACAGTAAAAATTTTAGGGCCATAAACAACCTGAGACGCTTTCTTGGGCATTTGATTTCCTCTTGTGTGAATGTTCCCTATCGTGTTCTTGGGCAAATTGCATCAATAACCTGGATACGATTTGGATCCCACACACAGTCTTCTTCCAGACCGCTCGGAACCATGCCGCATCCAGGAGGGCACCAAGCTGTGTCATACCCATGATCATGCCAGGTTTTTTGCATTGGGTGACCTTGGTAATTGATCTTCTTCACTCTACCAACATTGACCTTCACTCGGAGCACCACTCTCTGATGCTCAGGTAGCTCCAGAGGGTATCTGCTGGCCTTTTTAAGATCTCGACTGAGGTAAACACCAGGCCCTAACATGCCGTTTGAGGATTGTTTAAATCCAGATCTCATGATTTGTCTCGCGGCGTCCGGATATGTACCATGATACATTCGATACACCTTCCCATCTGTAGGCTCTGACATGCTGCTGAGACATGGTGCACTTCTTGGACCCAAATCATCTTCTGCCCACATTATGATGTCTTGCAAAGTGTTCAGATCAAAAAACCTTAGAAAAAGTGATTAAAGAAAATGTTTAATTAATAGTAATAACTAGTTTACATTTTATATTTGCAGGACAGTAGTAGCGAAGTTGTTAGTGGGTAATCGTAAGTACAGTGGTGTGAAAAAGTCATGTTTCCTTTCCGATTAAACAATGTTTAAACAATGTTTAAACAAAGCATGATTTAAACACATTTTGAAAACATATTTATTTAAAGTAAAGTATAGCATATAAGAGCAAGGTGTTAAATAACATTCAATTCAAGATTTTGGCTGTTTTATTATCATTTTAGGTATAAGTAAATACTGAAATGAAATAACGTTCCTTCAGTACCAGGGTGCAACACAGAATACAAGTGCAAATAACACAAAACACACAGTGCAGATAAAATGGTGAAGGCTTATAAATACAAAGACCTACAATAAAAACAAGACACGTTTTCTTACCTGAAGAAGAGAAGGAGATCAGACCAAAAGACACTACGGGACCAAAAGACAAATGTGTTGTTGGCTAGTACACAGTCCTGAGTAAATAAAGAGAGAGTGAGGAAACTAACAATATACAGCAAGAGAATGATTTATATAATTATTAATGGTTTCAATAATGATAATGTTTAAAACGTTTTAAATGATTACATTGTATGCTGTGGTCTACATTAAACTACAATACAGAATGCTTACCTCTGTTAGGTCTTCAGTCTGTCTGAACTGTTATTGAGGACAGGTTTATAAAGGAAATGCTGGGTGGGTCGCTGTATGACTTCTGTTTGAGTTTCGTTTTCTGTAGAAAAAAAAAAAAAACCACATCTCAAAGTTTTGCATTCTGATAACACCAGGTTTTTATTGAGCTGCATTGTGCACAAGTTAGATTAATAATTTGATGGTGTAAAAAGTTCTCTAATCTAATCTTAAACTTTGTGACATGACAGAGTTCATTATTTGTAAGTGATTATAAATGTCTACAGCTGGCGTCTACTTATTGCCCATAAAAATAGGACTAGGTAGACCTATCACACTGAGCTACAGCTCCGTTCATTTCAGAATGTTGATCAGATCTTTAGAAGTCAAAAATGGAACAAGTGTATTTGTACAAACAGTAGTAAGCAAATACAAATTACCGTAAACAATACCACAATAGTAATATAATATTAGTATGGAAAAATGTAGTACTTTATTTAAAGTAATAAAGCAAACAATCAATCAGTCAATATTTCAACAACATGTCTAAGTTTGAGATAAAATACTGATTTTTTGTGTCTCCTTCAGACTATTTGGAAACCTGCCCAACCTGAACAAACACAAAACTTTTTCCATTAAACAACCACCAGATAAAAATCACAATTAATCTACTCATTGGGCCCTTAAGCAAGGCCCTTAACCCTCAATTGCTCAGACTGTATACTGTAACTGTACTGTAAGTCGCTTTGGATAAAGGCGTCTGCTAAATGCTGAAAATGTAAATGAAATAAATGAAGCACCTTATTACCACTGAAGCTCTAATTGTAGCTGAACTGCTGATTGTTATCTGATCTCACTGTACTTAATCTTACATTTTTAACTTATCTCACCAATCCATCACGGGGCTTACAGTTTACTGTAAATGCAAAATAAAACTATATTAAAAAAACACACCTAAAATATTCTCAGAGGTTTATTATTATTCAAGCCAATAATTCTACTGTGTAAGCTTGTGCAAACCTTACCTTATGTATTCCATTCAGGTTTTTTACAGGTATGTAACAACACCACGTGAGAAACATCATGTGATGAGCTTAAGAAACCAAAGTAAACAGTAATTAAAAACTTTCCATGATTCCAGTATTGAAGCTATTTGAATGTTGCATTGTCTGTTTTACCACCGTTTTATCCTGGTCAGGGTCGCGGTGTATAAAATTAACAGGTCGAAAGTTCAGGAGAGTTCAGTGACGCTTAAGGGCCTTCAAACTACCCTCCAAGGTGCTTTGTAACTTCTACAACTGCACCATTGAATCCATCATAACAGGAAACATCACTGCCTGGTTCGGAAACAGCACCAAGCAGGATAGGCAGGCTCTCCAGAGGGTGGTGCGTTCAGCTGAGTGCCTCATCCGGACCTGCAGTCCATATACAGGAAACGGTGCCGGTCAAGGGCCAGGAGGATAGTAAAGGACCCCAGTCATCCCAGCAATGGACTGTTTTCTTTGTTACAGTCTGGGAAACGCTTTCGTGCCTTGAAAGCCAAAACAGAGAGGATGAGAAGAAGCTTTTTCCCATAAGCTATTCAAGTCCTCAACCAAAATAGCAATCAGGACTAATGGTACACAAATCTAAATTTATGTGTATATATGAGTATATATATATAGATATACAGTGTATCACAAAAGTGAGTACACCCCTCACATTTCTGCAAATATTTCATTATATCTTTTCATGGGACAACACTATAGACATGAAACTTGGATATAAGTTAGAGTAGTCAGTGTACAACTTGTATAGCAGTGTAGATTTACTGTCTTCTGAAAATAACTCAACACACAGCCATTAATGTCTAAATGGCTGGCAACATAAGTGAGTACACCCCACAATGAACATGTCCAAATTGTGCCCAAAGTGTCAATATTTTGTGTGACCACCATTATTATCCAGCACTGGCTTAACCCTCCTGGGCATGAAATTCACCAGAGCTGCACAAGTTGCTACTGGAATCCTCTTCCACTCCTCCAGGATGTTAGACACCTTGAACTCCTCCACCTTCCACTTGAGGATGCGCCACAGGTGCTCAATTGGGTTTAGTCCATCACCTTTACCTTCAGCTTCCTCAGCAAGGCAGTTGTCATCTTGGAGGTTGTGTTTGGGGTCGTTATCCTGTTGGAAAACTGCCATGAGGCCCAGTTTTCGAAGGGAGGGGATCATGCTCTGTTTCAGAATGTCACAGTACATGTTGGAATTCATGTTTCCCTCAATGAACTGCAGCTCCCCAGTGCCAGCAACACTCATGCAGCCCAAGACCATGATGCTACCACCACCATGCTTGACTGTAGGCAAGATACAGTTGTCTTGGTACTTCTCACCAGGGCGCCGCCACACATGCTGGACACCATCTGAGCCAAACAAGTTTATCTTGGTCTTGTCAGACCACAGGGCATTCCAGTAATCCATGTTCTTGGACTGCTTGTCTTCAGCAAACTGTTTGCGGGCTTTCTTGTGCGTCAGCTTCCTTCTGGGATGACGACCATGCAGACCGAGTTGATGCAGTGTGCGGCGTATGGTCTGAGCACTGACAGGCTGACCTCCCACGTCTTCAACCTCTGCAGCAATGCTGGCAGCACTCATGTGTCTATTTTTTAAAGCCAACCTCTGGATATGACGCCGAACACGTGGACTCAACTTCTTTGGTCAACCCTGGCGAAGCCTGTTCCGAGTGGAACCTGTCCTGGAAAACCGCTGTATGACCTTGGCCACCATGCTGTAGCTCAGTTTCAGGGTGTTAGCAATCTTCTTATAGACCAGGCCATCTTTGTGGAGAGCAACAATTCTATTTCTCACATCCTCAGAGAGTTCTTTGCCATGAGGTGCCATGTTGAATATCCAGTGGCCAGTATGAGAGAATTGTACCCAAAACACCAAATTTAACAGCCCTGCTCCCCATTTACACCTGGGACCTTGACACATGACACCAGGGAGGGACAACGACACATTTGGGCTCAATTTGGACATGTTCACTGTGGGGTGTACTCACTTATGTTGCCAGCCATTTAGACATTAATGGCTGTGTGTTGAGTTATTTTCAGAAGACAGTAAATCTACACTGCTATACAAGTTGTACACTGACTACTCTAAGTTATATCCAAGTTTCATGTCTATAGTGTTGTCCCATGAAAAGATATAATGAAATATTTGCAGGGGTGTGAGGGGTGTACTCACTTTTGTGATACACTGTATATGTATGTGTTTATATATGTATATGCGTGTATGCAGGTTCTATGTATATATACTGTATATATATATATATATATATATATATACAGTATATATACAGTATATATATATATATATATATATATATGTGTGTATATGTATATAGATTTGTGTTTGTGTACGATATTCACACTCTTATTGCATTACGTTGCACAATAATAGATCAATATTATGTAAAGTTCTTGCACAACTGTTGTCACTTTTGCACACTTGGTTAATTTTAAATTACTTTTATTTTAAAATTGTATTTAAGCTTTCTTAATTTCAATTTTTAAATTTCTGTATTCTTTTACACTTTAGATTTTAAACATTTCTATTTTTTTGTATAATATATATTTTTGTCTACTTTGTTTACTTTTTGTAACTACTGTGGCTGAGCAGTCACAAAAGTATTTCACTGCCAGCTGTACTGTGTATGACTCTGTATGTGACAAATAAACCTTTGATTTGATTTGATTTGAAAGGTAGGAAAACTTCTGGACAGGTCAATACTCCATCCAGGGCAACACACACAGTCACAGCTAGGACAGTTTTGTATCTTCAGTTAATCTGACTGCATGTCTTTGGACTGTGGGAGAAAACAGCAGCATGAGGAGGAAACCCACGTAGACACGGGAGAACATACAAACTCAACACAGAAAGGACCAAGACCGCTCCACCTGGGAGGTGAACCCAGGACCTTCTTGCTGTGAGGCAACAGTGCTACCAACAACTAATTTACTCAACCCCGTGATCACAGTGCTGTGTGTGAAAAACGGTGCTGTAATCCTTACCATATCAAATTCAATAAGTCTTTATAATACTTTTATTTTATCAGTTCACTCTCTTTTTTTATTTATGATCTGATACAGAATATCACATCTTGCTTAATGCAATTTAGAAACCAAGTAACACATTAAATTTCACTTTATGTTGGCTGGGCAGCATGGTGGCTCGGTGGGTAGCACTGTCGCCTCACAGCAAGAAGGTCCTGGGTTTGATTCCCAGTCGGAGCGGTCCGAGTCCTTTCTCCCCGTGTCTGTGTGGGTTTCCTTCGTGAGCTCCGATTTCCTCACACAGTCCAAAGACGTGCAGTCAGGTTAATTGAAGACACTGAATTGCCCTATAGGTGTGTGTGTGTGTGTGTGTGTGTCTGCCCTGCGATGGACTGGCATCCTGTCCAAGATTTTACTGTGTGCATTGCAGCCATTGAAAAGCTGGGATAGGCTCCAGCACCCCCCATGCAACCATAACTGGATAAGCGGATAAGAAAATGAATGAATTACTTAATTTATGTTGGCTGATTTGTAATTTTACATTACTGACCAAACTAAAATGAATAAAATTATTGGATATGACAGTCAGGTTCAGTAGATAAATGGTTTTGTTGCAGCTAGGAAACCTAAATAAAAATAATAAATAAGTAATATTGTGCCTTTGTGTTTTATTCCTTATCTCTATAATCACTGTGTTTTAATACTTCAGACAAGTAATGACTTTCTCTTCTTCTTCATTTAGTTTAGTAAACTTAAATTAAGCTTGAGATTAAAAATAGTTTTCATTCTCCTTCAGGCTGTATGGAAACACGCCCAACCTGAACAAACATGAAACTTTTCCTGTAAAACGAATGTGAAACAAAACACAAGATAAAATCACAATTCATCTACATATTAAACAAATATTTTAGTACTTTTACATAAAAGCTGAAGAAATAAAAATCTAACTATGTAATAAATTACCACTGAAGCTCTGATTGTAGCTGATCTGATGATAGTTATCTGCAGATCATTAGATATTTGCTGTACTTAATCTTAGGTGATTTGACTTTTTAATGCTTTTTGTTTTTTATTTTACATTTATTCATACATTTATCACACACTTTTTTATATGTCAAAAAATGTAACAAACGTATTTATTTAACATACAGTTCTAAACAAACAAAAAGTACCACACACAGTGGTCAGGGTCGTGGCAGGTCCAGTTCCACTGGGAAACTCTGGACGCAAAGCATGAATATCACAAACAGGGCATCACTTCATCTCAGAGCTTCTTGTTTATTTTAAACAATATTTTAATTAACGTCCATCAAACATTCTCAGAGGCTCATTACTATTCAATCTGGTGATTCTACTGTGTAAGCTTGAGCAAACTTCACCTTTTGTTTTCCATTCAGGTTTTTTGAAAATATGCTTCACCTGAACCAAAGATTCTTTCATTACAGGTAACAACAGCAGGTGAAAAACATCATACCACTAGTGATCAGCTGAAGAAATGAAAGTGAAAATGTGGTTTTCTCAGAAACAAGGACATGAAACAAAAAATCTTTATTTTATTTACATTTGATTTACAGTATTTACTTTCCATGACGTTTTTATTGTGATGCTTGTTACTATGTGTCAGTTATTATTTCTGCTTAGTTCTAATGTATGCACACTTGTAAACTACAATAATCTATAGCATATAATAAGCATTATCATAAATCACTCTGAGTAAATAAAACTGCAGCTGTGAAAACTGGAAGCAGATATCAAACCCAGAGCAGATATTTAGATTAAGTTAGAAATAGAAGGGGGTTTTCTTCAAAAGTTTTAATCATTTTCATGTTCCGTACATCAGGTCATGCTTTACGCACACAGACCAAAGGCTCTCCTCTGTCACCTTTTACATACACAAACTTTCTTAAACATTATTAGGTTATAACTTATAACACATTTGATTCACATTATTAATTAATTATTGATTTTAATTACATTATATATATAATATATTATATTATATAGAAATTTCAGTAAACATCAAATGTAAAACATAGAAAAGATTAACAGTAACACCAAATCTACAAAATGCTAAACTACAAGTTTGTTCTTTATTTGCAAGTTTAAATTCATTTTTTAGTTCTTATACCTCTCGTGATCCACATACATTACTTCACTGATAAGTAAACCTAATGGTGGAGAACGTTGGATCTGAAACAGATTTTTTAAAACTTGTTTTATTGTTTTGTTAAGTGCATTTGACACACATTTGACCTCTCCTTGACTTAATCGTTTGTATGTTTGTATGTTTTTAATAACAAGAATAAATGTGAGAAACACCAGAGCTCTGATTTTGCTTTTTCAAAAACACAACACAAGGCTCAGGACGGGTCCCACAGTGGTCTTAAATGTTAGCCCACCAACACTGACATCTCCAGTTCGAATCTCAGCTGTTTTGTTTATTTAAATGTGGGTCACTTGAAAAAAAGTTTGAAAAACCCGACTCGACTCTTCCTATCTCTGCTTCATATGAGTTATTTTCTTAGTTCTTTTTGCTCTCACTTACTGCCACATCACTGACTGACATTATTGCTGAAATCTTCAGCTTTAATGACCACCTCTGACCACCCATGCGAAGGGTGAACCATGTTTTCGAACATGGGGGAATAAACTGGGTGAAATCCATGATGTCAAACAGTCTGCACTGGGTGACATTGATGATATTTGTCACTCCACCAACATTATTATGCACTCTGTGAATTGTCTCATCAGGTTTATACACAGGGCGTGTGATAGCCTTAATAATTTCTTGACTGAGGTAAACACTGTTCCTAGAGTTATAATTTTTTGATTGATTTAATATAGATCTCGTGATTTGATTGACGATGTCTGAAGGACACACATTCCTTACTGTAGGTGTTGATAGGCTGTTGACAAGTGATAGATTTGTAAGACTCAAAATCTCTTCTGCGCTCATGATGACATCTTGCAAAATCTTCAGGTAAAAACCTTAGAAAAAGTGATTAAAGAAATGTTTAATTAACAGTAAAAAATACTTTACTTTTAATATTTGCAGGATAGTGACTAGCAGCCGTGTTGTTAGTGTTTGTGTGTAAATACAATGATGTGAAAAAGTAATTGCCTCCTTTCTGATTGGCTCAGTTACTGCATATTTGTTGCACTGAATGATGTTTAAACAAAACATGATGGTACACCTTTTGTGAAAACACAACACATTTTCAAAATTATATAATTGAAGCAAAGCATTGCATCTAAAAAGAGTGTTGAATGACTTTCAGTTCAAGATTTAAGAGGCTTTATTGTCATTTCAGTCATAAATACATACTGAAATGAAGCGTTCCTTCAGTTCCAGGGTGCAACACAGAACACAAGTGTAAATAACACAATCTACACAGTGCAGATAAAAACTGTGTAACACATAAAAAATACCCAAATACAAAGACCTACAAAGAATACAAGGCACATTTTTGGACCTGAAAAACAGAAAGTTGTTGGCTAGTACACAGTCATGAGTACATGAGGAGAAAGTAAGGAAAAGGAATATACAACATATTTTGATATAAAACGAGAGGGTATGGTATGTAGAGCAGCCGATATATTAAAGAATAATGTTAAAAATGCAATAATGTGCAATGTGAGTGATAATAGTCAGAGAGAGTGAGGAATAGTAACAGTGTGTATTATTATTCCTCCATTAAACTAAGTTGCATAAAATGTGTTGTGCTTTTATTCAATTTCCTTTGTGTAGTTTTATTTTTTTCATTTAGTATGCAATAACAGAGGTAAAAAGCTTTTAGCAGTTCTGTGCCTAGATACTAATTTATTAATTTAAATAAAATTATCATATTTTTATCATAATAATCATATAAAGCAAGAGAACAGTTTATAATTAAAAAGTTCATAATTATGACATTGTAGCCTGTTGTCTGCATTAAAATACAATACAGAATGCTTACCTCTGTTAAAACACTTCAGTCTGTCTGAACTGATACTGAGGACAGGTTTCCTTACTGTGAAAGTACAAGACATTAAATTAGAAGGAAGCCAGTATGACATACACTGACTGCTAAATTACAATCCTAACATTAATCAAAACCATGATACTGTTGCACTGCAGCAGTATAAAGTATAAAGAAAACACCAGTATAAAGAAACACCAGTTTATGATTAAAAAGTTTATAGATATGACATTTTAGAATACTGAATGTTTACCTCTGTTAGGACACCTTTAGTCTGTCTGAAATGATGCTGCGGACAGGTTTATAAAGGAAAGACAGGGTGTGTCACTGCATATTTTGTGTTTTGTTTTCTTAGTGATTCTCATTCTTATAATTCTACATTCTTATTACTTATACATACACGTACAGTGTATCACAAAAGTGAGTACACCCCTCACATTTCTGCAGATATTTAAGTATATCTTTTCATGGGACAACACTGACAAAATGACACTTTGACACAATGAAAAGTAGTCTGTGTGCAGCTTATATAACAGTGTAAATTTATTCTTCCCTCAAAATAACTCAATATACAGCCATTAATGTCTAAACCACCGGCAACAAAAGTGAGTACACCCCTAAGAGACTACACCCCTAAATGTCCAAATTGAGCACTGCTTGTCATTTTCCCTCCAAAATGTCATGTGACTCGTTACTGTTACTAGGTCTCAGGTGTGCAGAGGGAGCAGGTGTGTTCAATTTAGTAGTACAGCTCTCACACTCTCTCATACTGGTCACTGAAAGTTCCAACATGGCACCTCATGGCAAAGAACTCTCTGAGGATCTTAAAAGACGAATTGTTGCGCTACATGAAGATGGCCGACACCCTGAAACTGAGCTGCAGCACAGTGGCCAAGATCATCCAGCGTTTTAAAAGAGCAGGGTCCACTCAGAACAGACCTCGCGTTGGTCGTCCAAAGAAGCTGAGTGCACGTGCTCAGCGTCACATCCAACTGCTGTCTTTGAAAGATAGGCGCAGGAGTGCTGTCAGCATTGCTGCAGAGATTGAAAAGGTGGGGGGTCAGCCTGTCAGTGCTCAGACCATACGCCGCACACTACATCAAATTGGTCTGCATGGCTGTCACCCCAGAAGGAAGCCTCTTCTGAAGTCTCTACACAAGAAAGCCCGCAAACAGTTTGCTGAAGACATGTCAACAAAGGACATGGATTACTGGAACCATGTCCTATGGTCTGATGGGACCAAGATTAATTTGTTTGGTTCAGATGGTCTCAAGCATGTGTGGCGGCAATCAGGTGAGGAGTACAAAGATAAGTGTGTCATGCCTACAGTCAAGCATGGTGGTGGGAATGCCATGGTCTGGGGCTGCATGAGTGCAGCAGGTGTTGGGGAGTTACATTTCATTGAGGGACACATGAACTCCAATATGTACTGTGAAATACTGAAGCAGAGCATGATCCCCTCCCTCCGGAAACTGGGTCGCAGGGCAGTGTTCCAGCATGATAATGACCCCAAACACACCTCTAAGACGACCACTGCTTTATTGAAGAGGCTGAGGGTAAAGGTGATGGACTGGCCAAGCATGTCTCCAGACCTAAACCCAATAGAACATCTTTGGGGCATCCTCAAGCGGAAGGTGGAGGAGCGCAAAGTCTCGAATATCCGCCAGCTCCGTGATGTCGTCATGGAGGAGTGGAAAAGCATTCCAGTGGCAACCTGTGAAGCTCTGGTAAACTCCATGCCCAGGAGAGTTAAGGCAGTTCTGGAAAATAATGGTGGCCACACAAAATATTGACACTTCAGGAACTTTCACTAAGGGGTGTACTCACTTTTGTTGCCGGTGGTTTAGACATTAATGGCTGTATATTGAGTTATTTTGAGGAAAGAATAAATTTACACTGTTATATAAGCTGCACACAGACTACTTTTCATTGTGTCAAAGTGTCATTTTGTCAGTGTTGTCCCATGAAATGATATACTTAAATATCTGCAGAAATGTGAGGGGTGTACTCACTTTTGTGATACACTGTACACATTATGTAACACACTGTATTTGGGCACCTGATCATGAGGCTGTTGGGCATCCCCTTTTAGTCACCAATTGTATAAAAATAGAGTGAGCTCTGTGTGATCTTTTTGGCTGTAACAACAGCCACTCCTTTGTGGAGACTTCTCACAAGACTTTGTAGTATAACTGTGTGAATTTATGCCCATCCAGTCAAACGAGAATTTGTATGGCTGATCAAGAAAGCCTCAATTGATGATCCAGTTCATTCCAAAGCTGTTCAGTGGGGCTGAGGTCAGAGCTCTGTGCAGGACACTGGAGTTTCTTTAAACTATATAATTTCCTTTATACAATTAATTTATTACACTGTTAGCAACTGTTGTGACTGAAACACATGAATTCAAAATTTAGAAAGGGTGTCCCAATACTTCTGTCCATATAGTGTAGCTGGAATTATTGTAACTCTTAGTAAAGGATGGTAAACTGTTAATCACCTTTGCCTTAGACTGAAGCTTACAAATATTTGTAAGGGATATACAGTGCCTTGCAAAAGTATTCAGCCCCCTTGAACTTTTCAACCTTTTGCCACATTTCAGGCTTTAAACATAAAGATATGAAATTGTAATTTTTGTGAAGAATCAATAACAAGTGCGACACAATTGTGAAGTGGAACGAAATTTATTGGATATTTTAAACTTTTTTTAGAAATAAAAACCTGAAAAGTGGGGCGTGCAATATTATTCAGCCCCTTTACTTTCAGTGCAGCAAACTCACTCCAGAAGTTCAGTGAGGATCTCTGAATGATCCAGTGTTGACCTAAATGACTGATGGTGATAAATAGAATCCACCTGTGTGTAATCAAGTCTCCGTATAAATGCACCTGCTCTGTGATAGTCTCAGAGTTCTGTTTAAAGCGCAGAGAGCATCATGAAGACCAAGAAACACACCAGGCAGGTCCGAGATACTGTTGTGGAGAAGTTTAAAGCCGAATTTGGATACAAAAAGATTTCCCAAGCTTTAAACATCTCAAGGAGCACTGTGCAAGCGATCATATTGAAATGAAGGGAGTATCAGACCACTGCAAATCTACCAAGACCCGGCCGTCCCTCTAAACTTTCAGCTCAAACAAGGAGAAGACTGATCAGAGATGCAGCCAAGAGGCCCATGATCACTCTGAATGAACTGCAGAGATCTACAGCTGAGGTGGGAGAATCTGTCCATAGGACAACAATCAGTCGTACACTGCACAAATCTGGCCTTTATGGAAGAGTGGCAAGAAGAAAGCCATTTCTCAAAGATATCTATAAAAAGTCACCTGGGAGACACACCAAGCATGTGGAAGAAGGTGCTCTGGTCAGATGAAACCAAAATCGAACTTTTTGGCCACAACGCAAAACGTTATGTTTGGCATAAAAGCAACACAGCCCATCACCCTGAACACACCATCCCCACTGTCAAACATGGTGGTGGCAGCATCATGGTTTGGGCCTGCTTTTCTTCAGCAGGGACAGGGAAGATGGTTAAAATTGATGGGAAGATGGATGGAGCCAAATACAGGACCATTCTGGAAGAAAACCTGTTGCAGTCTGCAAAAGACCTGAGACTGGGACGGTGATTTATCTTCCAACAAGACAATGATCCAAAACATAAAGCAAAATCTACAATGGAATGGTTCACAAATAAACTTATCCAGGTGTTAAAATGGCCAAGTCAAAGTCCAGACCTGAATCCCATCGAGAATCTGTGGAAAGAGCTGAAAACTGCTGTTCACAAACGCTCTCCATCCAACCTCACTGAGCTCGAACTGTTTTGCAAGGAAGAATGGGCAAAAATTTCAGTATCTCGATGTGCAAAACTAATAGAGACATACCCCAAGCGACTTGCAGCTGTAATCGCAGCAAAAGGTGGCGCTACAAAGTATTAACGCAAGGGGGCTGAATAATATTGCACGCCCCACTTTTCAGTTTTTTATTTCTAAAAAAAGTTTAAAATATCCAATACATTTCGTTCCACTTCACGATTGTGTCCCACTTGTTGTTGATTCTTCACAAAAAATTACAATTTCATATCTTTATGTTTAAAGCCTGAAATGTGGCAAAAGGTTGAAAAGTTCAAGGGGGCTGAATACTTTTGCAAGGCACTGTAAGTGTCATGGCATTTCTAAAATGTGACAGTAAGGGTTAAAAATAAAAGTTATAGATTAATAACTTGATTGTGTAGAAAGTTCTCTAATATAATCTTAAACTTTGTGACATGACTTGTTAATTCTTTGTTAGTGATTATAAATGTCTACAGCTGCCGTTTTCTCATGGGCCATAAATTAGGACTACATACACCTATCACACTGAGCTACAGCTTCGTTCAGAATGTGGATCATTTTATTAGAAGTCAAAAATGTAACAAGCTTATTTGTACAAACAGCAGTTAACAAATACTGACTGCCTTTCAGTTTCCTTCAGGCTATTTGGAAACCCGTTCAACCTGAACAAACACGAAACCTTTTCCTTTAAACAACCACCAGGTTGTTTGTTTGTTTATTAGGATTTTAACGTCATGTTTTACACTTTGGTTACATTCATGACAGGAACGGTAGTTACTCATTACAAGATTCATCAGTTCACAAGTTTATATCAAACACAGTCATGGACAATTTAGTGTCTCCAATTCACCTCACTTGCACGTCTTTGGACTGTGGGAGGAAACCGGAGCACCCAGAGGAAACCCACACAGACACGGGGAGAACATTCAAACTCCACACAGAAAGGACCCGGACCGCCCCACCTGGGGATCGAACCCAGGACCTTCTTGCTGTGAGGTGACAGTGCTACCCACTTAGTCACCGTGCCGCCCTAACAACCACCAGGTAAAAATCATAATTAATCTACCTAACTAAATATATCAGCACTTTTACACAAGATAAAAGCTGAAGAAATAAAAATAAAACTATCTAATAAATGAAGCTCTGATCATTGCTGAACTGCTGATTGTTACAGTATCTGATTAAAGACTCACTTTACTGAATCTTGTTTTTTTGGCTTTTAAGCTATTTCACCAATACATCACAGAGCTTACTGTTGATTGTAAATGCACTATAAATCTACAGTATATAAAGAAAACATACCTAAAATATCTCAAAAGTTTATTATTTAAGCCGGTAATTATACTGTGTAAGCTTGTGCAAACTTCACCTTTTGTTTTCCATTCAGGTTTTAGAAATATGTTCCACCTGAACAAACACAAAGATACTTTCTTTACAGGAATGTAACAAGACCAGGTGAGAAACATCATGAGATCACAACAATGAAAATGTGCTTCAGAGAAATAACACAAATGACATTTTATTTCATAATTTTATTTTATTTATATTTTACTATCATAGAAGACCAAAACCCAACATAAATAAGTATTATTGTGCCTTTGTGTTTTTGAATTGTGTTTCCTTTTCTTGCACCAAACACTTTTACTCACTCACTTTCTTAACCTCTTATCTTATCAGGGTCGCAGCTGGAGCCTATTCCAGTTTTTCAATAGGCGCAAGGCACACAGTAACACCTTGGACGGGGCACCAGTCCATCGCAGGGCAGACACACATAAACACACACACAAACACACCCATTCACCTATAGGGCAATTCAGTGTCTCCAATAACTTGACTGCATGTTTTTGGACTTTGGGAGGAAACCCACACATACACGGGGAGAACATGCAAACTCCACACAGAAAGGACCTGGGCAGCCCAATCTGGGGATCGAACCCAGGACCTTCTTGCTGTGAGGTGACAGTGCTACCCACCGAGCCATCGTGCCGTTTTAATACTTCAGACAAGTAATTACTTTTGTAGTTCATTAACATTAAGTTTGAGATAAAATATTATATAAAATTCATGAATAAGAAAATTGTCTCCTTCAGGCTACTTGGAAATATGTTCCACCTGAACAAACACAAAGATTCTTTCTTTACAGGAATGTAACAAGACCAGGTGAGAAACATCATGTGATGAGCTGTAAAGTAAACAGTATTTAAACACTTTCCATTACATATTAACTTATTTGCATGTTACTATTATTAATCCATTCATTCATTCATTCATTATTTCATTCATTGTCTATTGTCTATGGCAGTGAAAGCTCAGTGGTTAAGATACTGGACTGGTAAACAGAAGGTTGCCGGTTCAAGCCCCACCACCAACAAAATTGCCACTGTTGGGTCCCTGAGCAAGGCCCTTAACCCTCAATTGCTCATTGTGTAAGTCGCTTTGGATAAAAGCGTCTGCTGAAAATATATTTTACCACCGCTTTATTCTGGTAAGGGTCACGGAGGGTGAAATTAACTGGATGAAAGGAAACACCCTGGACAGGTCACCACTTTATCCTGAGCAACACATACAGTCACAGCTAGGACAATTTTGTATCTTCAAATAATTTGACTTCATGTCTTTGGACTGTACAGCATCAGAAGGAAACCCACATGGACACAGGAAAAACATACAAACTCCACAAAGAAAGGACCCAGATCTCTCCAACTGTGAAGTGAACCCAGGACCTTCTTGCTGTGAGGCGACAGTGCTACCCACAACTAATCCCACAACTAATTTACTCAACCCCGTGATCAGAGTGCCGTGCGTGAAAAACTGTGCTGTAATTCCTACCATATAAAATTCAATAAGTCTTTATAATACTTTTATTTTTAAAACATCACTTCACATATTTGATTTATGATCAGATATGAAAGATCACACCTTGTTAAATAAACTTAATGCAATTTAGTCACCAAGTAATAAATTAAAATCCACTTCATGTTGGCTAATTTTGCAATACTGTCCAAAACTAAACCTATAAAACTATTGGATATAAAAGTTCTGCTGCAGCTCCAATCAGACCAGGAACCCCCCTCCAAAAAATAGAAAATAAGTAAGGTTGTGCCTGTATTCTTGAATTGTGTTTATAAAAGTCATTACTTGTCCTTCAGGCTATTTGGAAATACGCCCAGCCTGAACAAACATGAAACTTCTTCCTTTAAAACAAAAAGTGAAACAAACTACTAGGTAAGATTCACAATTAGCCAGATATTTCATGACTTTCACACAAGATAAAAGCTGAAGAAATAAAAAATAAAGCTATAAATAGACCACTACAGCTCTGATTGCAGTTGAACTGCTGATTGTTACTTAATTTAAATCAATTTTAAGTTATTTGGCTTATTAATGCTTATTCTTCTTGTTTTACATTCATGTCATTTACCAGGCACTTTTATTCAAAGCAATTTACACTTACTATTAATGAATACAATTTGAGCAGTTGAGGGAGGTGGTGGGATTTCTAGACCTCTTGATCTCTAGTCCAGTATCTAAACCACTGATCTATCACTGCAGACTATCTGTGATTTTGTGCATCACTGTAAACTACAGGGGTTGGACAAAATAACTGAAACACCTGTCATTTTAGTGTGGGAGGTTTCATGGCTAAATTGGACCAGTCTGGTGGCCAATCTTCATTAATTGCACATTGCACCAGTAAGAGCAGAGTGTGAAGGTTCAATTAGCAGGGTAAGAGCACAGTTTTGCTCAAAATATTGCAATGCACACAACATTATGGGTGACATACCAGAGTTCAAAAGAGGACAAATTGTTGGTGCACGTCTTGCTGGCGCATCTGTGACCAAGACAGCAAGTCTTTGTGATGTATCAAGAGCCACGGTATCCAGGGTAATGTCAGCATACCACCAAGAAGGACAAACCACATCCAACAGGATTAACTGTGGACGCAAGAGGAAGCTGTCTGAAAGGGATGTTCGGGTGCTAACCCGGATTGTATCCAAAAAACATAAAACCACGGCTGCCCAAATCACGGCAGAATTAAATGTGCACCTCAACTCTCCTGTTTCCACCAGAACTGTCCGTCGGGAGCTCCACAGGGTCAATATACACGGCCGGGCTGCTATAGCCAAACCTTTGGTCACTCGTGCCAATGCCAAACGTCGGTTTCAATGGTGCAAGGAGCGCAAATCTTGGGCTGTGGACAATGTGAAACATGTATTGTTCTCTGATGAGTCCACCTTTACTGTTTTCCCCACATCCGGGAGAGTTACGGTGTGGAGAAGCCCCAAAGAAGCGTACCACCCAGACTGTTGCATGCCCAGAGTGAAGCATGGGGGTGGATCAGTGATGGTTTGGGCTGCCATATCATGGCATTCCCTTGGCCCAATACTTGTGCTAGATGGGCGCGTCACTGCCAAGGACTACCGAACCATTCTGGAGGACCATGTGCATCCAATGGCGGTGCCGTGTATCAGGATGACAATGCACCAATACACACAGCAAGACTGGTGAAAGATTGGTTTGATGAACATGAAAGTGAAGTTGAACATCTCCCATGGCCTGCACAGTCACCAGATCTAAATATTATTGAGCCACTTTGGGGTGTTTTGGAGAAGCGAGTCAGGAAACGTTTTCCTATACCAGCATCACGTAGTGACCTGGCCACTATCCTGCAAGAAGAATGACTTAAAATCCCTCTGACCACTGTGCAGGACTTGTATATGTCATTTCCAAGACGAATTGACGCTGTATTGGCCGCAAAAGGAGGCCCTACACCATACTAATAAATTATTGTGGTCTAAAACCAGGTGTTTCAGTTATTTTGTCCAACCCCTGTATATACCAATAAGAAGTTACGGATGTTTATTAAATTTTGTAATTCATATTTGACATTTAGCAGACTATTTTATTCCAAAGCGACTTACAGTACTGTCACAGCATATATTGTCTAAGCAATCGAGGGTTAACAGTGGCAACCTGGCAGTGGTGTGGGGCTTGAACCAGCGACCTTCTAATTACTAGTCCAGTACCTTAACCACTAGGCTACACCTGCCCTCAGTGTTTGTGTAATTACTGTGTTCATGTCTAAAAGTAAATTGTATCATAACCTTGAAATATTAAAAAAAAACTCTTGTAAATGTACATTTGTAAACTATCTAATTTTATAGTTAACACACTTGGTGCTCTGGTACTTATTACAAATTGTTCATATTTTATCTAATAAGGTTAAATTGTGGCACTGCTGGGTGCTGCAGTGGGTGCTGCACAGCAACAGAGCTCTTGGTGCATTAGGTTCAATTCCTGAGACATTATCACTTTATTGACATGCTTTGTACCTTTGATACTTTATAATTTGCTACATAAAATACACAAATTCAATAAATAAATAAATAATCACTGACGTTTGCAGGCGATTTGTAAATTCTGTTTTGTTTGTCCTACTCCGGTATCCGTATTGTTACGTAGTTCTTAAACAAAATGGCCGCTTCCAGGAGCCTGAGCGCTGGTGCTGCTCTTTCTAAAGCGGATTATTTAAAACGTTATTTATCCAACGATGAAGATGGAAAGAAATCCAAGGAAAACAAAGTCAGGAAAAAGCGGCACAAAACTACCGGTAGAGGGTAAATATGCTCAGATTTCTCTGCATTAAATCTTACATAATGCTAGTAGTAGCCGCTAGCTAGTTAGCATAGCATGTTAGCACTGATGTATAAACACGGCTCAGGACGATAACAGTGTTCCGCACAGTCACATTATCGTTTAGTTTAATATTAATTAGGATTAAAGTTTGTACACGCGAGTAACAAACTGCAGCAAATTCAGTTTGCACTGATGTTTGATTATTTAAAGATATTAAAATGTAGTCTTATTAAATAGGTAAAGAAAAATTGACTGCAGTTACGTTTGGACAAATTTGGTGATGTACCGCAATCTTTACTAACTGTTTATTTATTTATTCATTTAAATACGTTTTGTGTTTGTCTGATCAGCCTTACATCTGACTTCTCTCTGTATAAATATCAGTGTATTACTTTAATAACTTGATTCAGTTTTATGGTTAAAATGATCCCTCTTTAATTATTCATTGATGTCATATAAGTAGAGTAGAAAATAATTCCTGTAATAATAATCAAGGTCACAGAGGACCCGGAGCACAAATTCACCAGTCCAACAACTGCCCTTCTGGTTAAGTGAAGTAATAAAATGTTATTAAAATCATTGCAGGATGAAGATTGTTGATGATGATATTGATTGGAGGGAACTGGCTGTAGACAAAGAAGAAAAGAACAAGGAGGAAGATGATGATGATGAAGAGGCACCTGTAGTAAGTACCATTACATTATCCATTACTCATCAGGACACATTCAGTAACCTGTGAAGATTAAAGCACAGAATGTAGTAGTAAACTCTCCAGTATGTTGATCTGTCTTAGTGTCTGCTAGATTTATGATGAGGGCCTTTCGGATGCCCTTCATCAAAATCATTCAAAACTTAATTCTTAATCTGTTATTTCCTAGTGGTTTCCTAGCGTGCACTCTTGTTACTAATTCTAGCCAGCATACAGTTCAGCGACAGAAATAAAAAAACAAATTGAGTACATAAAACAGTAATACATATTACATACCTGTGGGGGCGACACGGTGGCTCGGTGGGTAGCACTGTCGCCTCACAGCAAGAAGGTCCTGGGTTTGACCCCTAGGTTTTGCATGTTCTCCCCGTGTCTGTGTGGGTTTCCGGCGGGTGCTCCGGGTTTCTCCCACAGTACAAAGACGTGCAAGTGAGGTGAATTTGAGATGCAAAATTGTCCATGACTGTGTTTGATATAATCTTGTGTAATGAGTAACTACCGTTCCTGTCACGAATGTAACCAAAAATGTCAAACATGACGTTAAAATCCTAACAAACAAACATACCCGTGTGTTTCAATCATTGTCACAGAAAAAGAACAATGACAACAATAATTAAAATCCCAAGATATACACGTTGTATAAAAAGGTATTTAAACTTGTGACTGAAATAGTACTTTTTGGAGCACAGGTGGCAGGAGCTTCAGTCACAAAGACAGCATAACGTTTTCGTGGATTTCATGGAATGTGTGGTAAGAAAATGATGCAGACCTAAAGGATAAATGTTAGCAACTACGCACAAAAAGATGTTACATGCAGGTACTCGGGGGAAAAAAAAAACATGATTTGTAATCCTGCACCTTAAAGTTTCAACACTGGTAACCAAGAGATGTGATAAAATGCCAGGGGTTTGTAAATTTGTGCACAACGATTTCCTTTCTACAGCTTTAATGTTCTTTACTCTTTGTCAGATTGCAGACATAATTGACGAGCGTCCGGACGAAGTCAAGCAACTAGAAGCTTTCAGGACCAGTAACAAGTGGAAGGTCCTGGGAGGTGAGAAATTCAACTTACCATTGCTGAGATAGACAGACAGACAGACAGATACTTTATTGATCCCGAACAAAATTAAAGAGGGAAATTGATATAAGAGTTCAAATCTCAGCAGTGCCACCAACATGTCCGGGTGTCCAACAAGGGTGGGAAGATGGGACAGGGTTTCTCCTGCCACTGTGAGATGCTTTCTCTGTGTGGAAATTCACATTAAGATCAGCATGACTTTCCATGTGCAGTAAAGCTCTGTGAGGCCTCACAACTGACCAGTGAATAGGAAGCAGGTGGTTACTACTGCACATCGTCAGAACGGGGTTTGCAATACGCAATAGGGGATTGGAAATAACTAGATTCAGACAGTTGAATTACCAGTGAATTATGTAACGTATGTTTTATTATGTCACAGTTACAAATGAGGATTCCCAAGACTCTCCAAACTCGCATACAGCAGCAAGGTAAGAGGGCTTCAGTGATTGCTGGATAAAAAATATCTATTAATAAAAAAAATTATTTAGCTGTGTGCTTACTGTTGAGTAACATGGTGTTTTCACAGTTTGTGTTTATAATATTGTTTATATTATTAAGAATTCTGCTAGAGTTTACTATTGGTAATGTACCGTGCATTGTTTAAAGCCTTTTACTCACTCAAACATTGCTCGTATTTTGGATAGTCAGGAATCAGGACCTTCTTTTCTTGTATTTATTTTAGTTCAGATGGTGAGAGAAAGTCTCGACATGATTCCCCTGAGCTCTCACCCAAGAAGTCTCGCCACGATTCCCCTGATGTCTCACCTAAAGGGAAGTCTCGCCACGATTCCCCTGATGTCTCACCTAAAGGGAAGTCTCGCCACGATTCCCCTGATGTCTCACCTAAAAGAACAGGTCGCCACGATTCCCCTGATGTCTCACCTAAAGGGAAGTCTCGTCATGATTCCCCTGATCTCTCACCTAAGAGAAGAGGTCGTCATGATTCTCCAGACGTTTCACCCCCCAGACACAAAGCAGACACCAAACACAGACGACATGACTCATCACCTCCTCCTTCACAAAAAAATGCAAGCTCGTCCACTAAGACGCAAAGACATCATCGTAAAGGTACTCACACTTAGTTCTTTGTTCATTTTTATAGTTTCAGGGCGGCACTGTGGCTCGGTGGGTAGCACTGTCACCTCACAGCAAAAAGGTCCTTGGTTCGAGTCCCAGGTAGAGTTGTCTGTGTGGAGTTTGCATGTTCTCCCCATGTGTGTGTGGGTTTCCTCCCACAGTACAAAGACGTGCAAGTGAGGTGAAATGGAGATACAAAATTGTCCATATTGTCCATATTAAACTTGAACTGATGAATCTACTGTAACCAGTAACTACCCGTCCTGTCATGAATGTAACCAAAGTGTAAAACATGACGTTAAAATCCTAATAAATCAAATAAACTATTTTCTATTTTACAGATTCACCACAGAGAGAACGCACAGCAGACTCAGACCTGTCGCCACCTCGAAGACGCCCTAACAACAAGCAGGGCTCCGACTCCGATCTTTCTCCCCCCAGGAAAAGAAAGCAGGGTGGCAGAGGCTCTGATTCTGACCTGTCACCACCCAGGAGGAGAGCACAGGATAAGAATAGATCAGACTCCGATCTCTCGCCACCTCGACGGGCGCGGTCTCCTGCTGCACCTCAGGTAAGCAAGATGCTGCTCATATACACCGATCAGCCATAACATTAAAACCGCCTCCTTGTTTCTACACTCACTGTCCATTTTATCAGCTCCACTTACCATATAGAAACACTTTGTAGTTCTACAATTACTGACTGTAGTCCATCTGTTTCTCTGCATGCTTTGTTAGCCGCTTTCATGCTGTTCTTCAATGGTCAGGACCCCCACAGGACCACCACAGAGCAGGTATTATTTAGGTGGTGGATCATTCTCAGCACTGCAGTGACACTGACATGGTGGTGGTGTGTTAGTGTGTGTTGTGCTGGTATGAGTGGATCAGACACAGCAGCGCTGCTGGAGTTTTTAAACACCTCACTGTCACTGCTGGACTGAGAATAGTCCACCAACCAAAAATATCCAGCCAACAGCGCCCCGTGGGCAGCGTCCTGTGACCACTGATGGAGGTCTAGAAGATGACCGACTCAAACAGCAGCAATAGATGAGCGATCGTCTCTGACTTTACATCTACAAGGTGGACCGACTAGGTAGGAGTGTCTAATAGAGTGGACAGTGAGTGGACACGGTATTTAAAAACTCCAGCAGCGCTGCTGTGTCTGATCCACTCATACCAGCACAACACACACTAACACACCACCACCATGTCAGTGTCACTGCAGTGCTGAGAATGATCCACCACCTAAATAATACCTGCTCTGTGGTGGCCCTGTGGAGGTCCTGACTATTAAAGAACAGCATGAAAGGGGGCTAAAAAAGTATGTAGAGAAACAGTCAGACTACAGTCAGTAATTGTAGAACTACAAAGTGCTTCTATATGGTAAGTGGAGCTGATAAAATGAGCAGTGAGTGTAGAAACAAGGAGGTGGTTTTAATGTCATGGCTGATCAGTGTAAAGGAACGTTCCAAAATGAATCAGTGAACAAATAACAACCTGGTATTAGACTTGTGCTGAAATCTTAGACGCATTAAGCTTAATCTTAGTTCTTGGCTTGTTCAGACGATTATTTAAAATTAAACTGCTTTCAGGGACCACGGATGTTATCTGGTGGAGCTGCTGGTTTGGTGTCTTCTGAAGTCCTGAGAAAAGAACAGGAGGACATACGGCGAAGAGAAAAATACAATCGGCCACTAGAAGGTCTCAGAATCAATAAAAAAACTGAAGTGTTTTTATTTAATGTAAAACTTGCTTTTATAATGTAAGTGTTGAATGTTTGTCCCTTTAGAGCAGTCTCGTAATGCAGAGACTATTTTCAGAGATAAGTCAGGAAAGAAACGAGACTTGGATTCGGAGCGTGTGGAGCAGAGCAAGAAAGCGGGCGAGAAGGCTGCAAAGGATGAAAAATACGCTCAGTGGGGCAAAGGGTGAGACATTTATGCCATGTTGACGACTGTGTTTGTTATTTATTTTGAACTGATTGGTTAGAAAACAAGTTAAAGTTTATACTGGCTGGGCTGGGTGGCTACTTGAACAATGATTGTTGTTCGTACAGGACGGGAGCCAGATAGGGACTCGCTCAGAACTGATGTAATTACGACCTCTGCTGGCTGATTGATGGCGCCTGCACAGAGTTGATTGATAATGCGTTAATCAGGGTGTGGCTCTTCGTACACAAAGCTGATCTGCATATGAACTTGCCTCGTTCAGATGGAAAGATGCAGTCTGCTACTGTACATGTGTTGGAGGGGGCGTGTGTCAGTGTCGCTCTCCTCAATCAAAAGTGGAGATCAGCATCAGTAGAAACGAAGCATAATGCAATCGGCTAATTGGATACGACTAGATTGGCAGGAAAATTGGGGGGAAAATGCAAAAAATGTTTATACTTTAATGTTTGTCATGTTTTGTTTTTTATTGGGTTTTACAGTTGAAACTTTCGGGATGTAAAATTAAAATTGTAACAGTTGTTATATATAGTTCCTGATTATAATAGACTTTAATAAGAATGCAGTTACAGGGAACTCATCATTTACTACATGTACAGTGTATCACAAAAGTGAGTACACCCCTCACATTTCTGCAGATATTTAAGTATATCTTTTCATGGGACAACACTGACAAAATGACACTTTGACACAATGAAAAGTAGTCTGTGTGCAGCTTATATAACAATGTAAATTTATTCTTCCCTCAAAATAACTCAATATACAGCCATTAATGTCTAAACCACCGGCAACAAAAGTGAGTACACCCCTTAGTGAAAGTTCCTGAAGTGTCAATATTTTGTGTGGCCACCATTATTTCCCAGAACTGCCTTAACTCTCCTGGGCATGGAGTTTACCAGAGCTTCACAGGTTGCCACTGGAATGCTTTTCCACTCCTCCATGACGACATCACGGAGCTGGCGGATATTCGAGACTTTGCGCTCCTCCACCTTCCGCTTGAGAATGCCCCAAAGATGTTCTATTGGGTTTAGGTCTGGAGACATGCTTGGCCAGTCCATCACCTTTACCCTCAGCCTCTTCAATAAAGCAGTGGTCGTCTTAGAGGTGTGTTTGGGGTCATTATCATGCTGGAACACTGCCCTGCGACCCAGTTTCCGGAGGGAGGGGATCATGCTCTGCTTCAGTATTTCACAGTACATATTGGAGTTCATGTGTCCCTCAATGAAATGTAACTCCCCAACACCTGCTGCACTCATGCAGCCCCAGACCATGGCATTCCCACCACCATGCTTGACTGTAGGCATGACACACTTATCTTTGTACTCCTCACCTGATTGCCGCCACACATGCTTGAGACCATCTGAACCAAACAAATTAATCTTGGTCTCATCAGACCATAGGACATGGTTCCAGTAATCCATGTCCTTTGTTGACATGTCTTCAGCAAACTGTTTGCGGGCTTTCTTGTGTAGAGACTTCAGAAGAGGCTTCCTTCTGGGGTGACAGCCATGCAGACCAATTTGATGTAGTGTGCGGCGTATGGTCTGAGCACTGACAGGCTGACCCCCCACCTTTTCAATCTCTGCAGCAATGCTGACAGCACTCCTGCGCCTATCTTTCAAAGACAGCAGTTGGATGTGACGCTGAGCACGTGCACTCAGCTTCTTTGGACGACCAACGCGAGGTCTGTTCTGAGTGGACCCTGCTCTTTTAAAACGCTGGATGATCTTGGCCACTGTGCTGCAGCTCAGTTTCAGGGTGTTGGCAATCTTCTTGTAGCCTTGGCCATCTTCATGTAGCGCAACAATTCGTCTTTTAAGATCCTCAGAGAGTTCTTTGCCATGAGGTGCCATGTTGGAACTTTCAGTGACCAGTATGAGAGAGTGTGAGAGCTGTACTACTAAATTGAACACACCTGCTCCCTATGCACACCTGAGACCTAGTAACACTAACAAATCACATGACATTTTGGAGGGAAAATGACAAGCAGTGCTCAATTTGGACATTTAGGGGTGTAGTCTCTTAGGGGTGTACTCACTTTTGTTGCAGGTGGTTTAGACATTAATGGCTGTATATTGAGTTATTTTGAGGGAAGAATAAATTTACACTGTTATATAAGCTGCACACAGACTACTTTTCATTGTGTCAAAGTGTCATTTTGTCAGTGTTGTCCCATGAAAAGATATACTTAAATATCTGCAGAAATGTGAGGGGTGTACTCACTTTTGTGATACACTGTAGGTTATACAAAACTTTAAAATCTCATTGAATATAAAGCAACAATTTAAGTTCATTTAAGTTTTGTGTATAAATTAAGTTATTTTTAGTTGATTTCAAGTTAATAAATGTGCATTAATCAATTTCTACATCACTTATACATCAACTTTAATAATTACCTGATCTCATTTTGCTTCCTCTACTGCTTCTGACCTCTGCTTCTGATTAACACATGCCCCCTCCTACGTGTTCTTTCCACCTGCACGAGAAGAGTTCATATGGAGACCCATACAGTGCACGGAAAGTCATGCACAGATCTCGGTTATCCCCTGTCCTTGTCAATCAGCCAGTAGAGGTCGTACTTGCAGCCGATCATTGTCAGTACAGGCACGCTGCCTGCCTCGAGATTTTGAGGTGTCAGCTCTGGAGTGCAATCGCTGCACCACCCAAGTGCAATTATATTCATTTTCTACAGTTTAACACTGTTATACTGTTACAGTATTTAGTATACTGTTATACAGTGAAGCATATTAAAGGTTTACAAGAAAACAACAACTTGGAGTTAATTAATCATCATGTTAATCTTGTTAAAAGTTAATCACAATAACTAATAACTGTAACTGTCAGGGGGAAAAGTGTTGAAGTTAAAATACTTTTTTGGCTGTTGGTGTGGCTTTATGTAAACCATATAATTAGATGTTGAAATTTAGTGCATATAAACATAAACGAGCACATTTAAGATCGGACTTGGCGTAACGGTGGCTCGGTGGGTAGCACTGTCGCCTCACAGCGAGAAGGTCCTGGGTTTGATCCCCAGGTGGGGTTGTCCAGGTCCTTTCTGTATGGAGTTTGCATGTTCTCCCCGTGTCTACACGGTTTCCTAATGAGGAGCAGCAACAGTTTCCTGCGGGAGCTCCGGTTTCCTCCTACAGTACAAAGACGTGCAGGTGAGGTGAATTGGAGACACTAATTTGTCCATGACTGTGTTTGACATTAAACTTGTGAACTGATGAATCTTGTGTAACCAGTAACTACCGTTTCTGTCATGAATGTAACCAAAGTGTAAAACATGACGTTAAAATCCTAATAAATAATAAGGTTGGACTTAACTACACATAGACTCATGCAGTAACAATTTTTGGCATTTATCAAATGAAATCATCCAAAGCACCTTACAAATGAACTGAACAGTTGAGGGTAAACAAACTTGCTCAAGAGTGTAGCGATGGCAGCCTGGATTTAAAGGATTTGAACCCACAACCAAGTCCAAAGTCTTAACCACTGCACCACCAGCCTTTCCTTTATAAGGAACTCGATGGATAGAAAGCGAAATAGATGAACTCTTGTTTCTACCTTAATGGTTCTTTTGTGGTGCAAAATAAAGAGTTTGAGGATTTTCAGGATATTTGATGATATTCTAGCTGCCACTCGGCTCTCCCTCTCTCTCTCTCTCTCTCTCTCTCTCTCTCTCTCTCTCTCTCTCTCTCTCTCTCTCAGGGTGGCACAGAGTCAGATGCAGGAGCAGAACGTAGCTGACGCCTTCAAAGAGGCTCAGAAGCCGCTGGCACGTCACATAGACGACGAAGAACTCGACCAGATGCTGAGGGAGCAGGAGAGGGAGGGAGATCCCATGGCTGCTCTGCTGCGCAAGAAAAAAGAGAAGAACGCAAAAACCAGAGAGGGCAATGGTGAGATCTGGTATATTATCCGGTTGTTTAAGGACGGAGGCTGTGTCTGTTTATTAAGGAAATCTACACAATGTAGAGATTTGGGTCTAAACATTTCCATATGATTGGTGAATTAGAGATACAAATTGTCCATGACTGTGTTTGACAAGATGAATCTTGTGTAATGAGTAACTACCGTTCCTGTCATGAATGTAACCAAAGTGTAAAACATGACATTAAAATCCTAATAAAATAAATAAGTAAAGCTTCCACAAGGGGGCGTTTGTGTACAAGTTTATTTTGTTTTTATGCACCTATTACAATTCGTTTATTACTTACTTATTATTGTAAGTAATTTTTTTTTCCTGTGACCCATTTGTTTTGGCTTGCAACTCACCCAAGGGTCGTGACCCAGAGTTTGAAAAATACTAATAATTGTAATATACACCGATTAGGCATAACATTATTCCTAACTGACTGGTCTGTGGCGGTGCAGCCTCATAAGCAACAAACTGTGATGCTCTGTGTATTCTGACACCTTTCTATCAGAACCAGCATTAACTTCTTCAGCAGTTTGAGCTACAGTAGCTCGGACCACACGGGCATCACTGAGCCATGACCCTTTTGCTGGTTTACCACTGTTCCTTCCTTGGACCACGTTTTATTGATACTGACCACTGCAGACCGGAACACACCCCACAAGAGCTGCAGTTTTGGAGATGCTCTGACCAAGTCGTCTAGCCATCTCAATCTGGTCCTAGTCAAACTCACTCAAATCATTTTTCCTGCTTCTAACATCAACTTTGTAGATAAAATGTTCACTTGCTGCATAATATATCCCCCCCACTAACAGGTGCCGTGATGAAGAGATAATCAGTGTTATTCACTTCACCTGTCAGTGGTCATAATGGTATGCCTGGTCGGTGTATGACATACAGCAGATTCCTTTTTGATCTGTATGGATTATAGATGTTTTATTAATTAGTTGTTTCCATCACAGAGAGGCCTCGTTACAGAGGTCCAGCTCCACCCCCAAATCGTTTCAGCGTCATGCCAGGCTATCGCTGGGACGGAGTGGACAGGTACAGTCATGCTGAGCATCGTTTTCTATAGATGAATTGTTCCACGTGTTTACGCTGCCAGGCTGAAACTCTTCAATCCATTTCCTGTCTTCAGGTCGAACGGGTTTGAGCAGAAATACTTCAGCAGGATGGCGAACAAGAAAGCCGTGCAGGAGGAAGCGTATAAGTGGAGTGTGGAGGACATGTAGACTCTCATCAGGACCTTATCAGAGCCGTGTGTGTTTAGTGTATCACTGTTTCACCAGCACACGACCCCACTGTATTAGACACAGCACACGTCTGAATAGACTGTTAAATGACGTGACCTTTGTGTTTGACCAAACAACACGGGAAATGTGATTATTTTTAGTGGTTGTATATGAGTAAATGATTTACACTGTCAGAGTTATTAAATGTGTTTTTTTTTAATATTGTGGTAATTATTTTCAACTCCGTTTCTACTTAATTAATCACCAGCTTTATTGTTCTTACTACTGAAAGTTTTTTCTTTATTTATTGATGCATTTTCTCCCAATTTAGTGTGGTCAATCTGTCTTCCGCTGCTGGGGGATCCCTGATTGCTGTCGAGGTGGGTATATTGCTGCTCACGCCTCCTCCGACCCGCGCTCAACCCTTGGCGGAACCCTTTTTCACCCATGCAGGCGCCTCTCTAATCAGGGTTTTTACACAGCATTTGAAGACCCCCACATAGTCCGGTCATCCCTCCCCCTGGCAGAAAAGTGTCTGCTGCAGGCACTGCCAATTATGCCCGCTAGATGGCGCCCAGCCGACCAGTGGCAACGTCGAGTTTTGAACAGAGGAGTTCAGAATCGCGGCGCTGGTGTTCTAGCGGAATATCTCGCTGCACCACCTGGATGCCACCACTGAAAGTTTTTAACTGGATTTGGGAAAATCAGGGAAAATTCCACCTACAAGGAAAGAAGTGAAGGTCTTTCCCATCCCCAATCTGGGAGAAGACCACAGTGACCCATATTGTTAGACTCTGGAGAGAATGGTTAATAACTACCTTGTACCAAAACACCAGCTTCAGATTCTCAAAAATCTCTGAGATGGCAAAATTCTTGGATTAGATGCTGGACACGAAGTTGCTTTTTATCCCACACATTAAGACACTGAAATAAACTGTTACAAGACTACATTTAGTCAAATTAAAAGTAAAATTGTGGCCCACTCAGGTGGCGCAGCGGTAAAATACGTATTGAATCTCGGCTCTGCCATCTGGCTGCTCTGGGTGGCTATAAGAACGACGATTGGCTGTTGTTCATACAACATACAGGGAGGGAGCCGGATAGGGACCTCATAACTGCTGCAGTTACGACCTCTGCTGGCTGTTTCATGGTGTCTGCACAGAGTTGAGGAATAATGCTGATCAGGGTGTGGCTGTCTGTGCACAAAGCTGATCTGCATATGAACTCGCCTCGTGCAGGTGAAAAGATGCAGTCGACTACTGCGCACGTGTCTGAGGGGCGTGTGTCAGTTCGTTCTCCTCGATCAGGACGGGGGTCAGCACCAGTAGAGAAGAAGCATAATGCAGTTGGGTAAAAATTGGTAGAAAAAGGGAGAAAATGCATAAAAAAAAGTAAAATTGTGCAGATTAATTTATTAACCATATAGAAAGTCTGATCACATTTTTGATAAAGCAGCAGTAGTAAAATAGAAGAACGTTTACTGCGGCTTCCAACTGTTTTTCTTTCATCGTTGCTTCCGCTGATGTGATGCTTTAAATGATCATCTGCCTCTGACTGAAGAGATGAAACTGGAAGCCTTAACAGATGTGAAAGAGAAACAAAGTGAATTAGTCTTTCGTATCAAGCATGAGCAGATAACCGAGAAGAGCTTGTGTGAATAATAATGCTCATACCCTCCTGGTAGCTGGACTGGGTCTGATGGAGTCCTCTCTGAGTGATATCCGCTCCCTCAGCTGAGCAGGAGGAGGTCGAGTGTGGAGAGAAATGTCCCATCCTGGATAGGTCTCCATCTGAACTGTTCTAAAATCAGCTCTGTGAAACACAGTTACCTTTTATTTTTAAGTAATGGAAGTATAAAAGCACTGAAAGAACCGACATAGACATTTTATACATACACCGATCAGCCATAACATTAAAACCACCTCCTTGTTTCTACACTCACTGTCCATCTTATCAGCTCCACTTACCATATAGAAGCACTTTGTAGTTCTACAATTACTGACTGTAGTCCATCTGTTTCTCTGCATGCTTTGTTAGCCCCCTTTCACCCTGTTCTTCAATGGTCAGGACCACCACAGAGCAGGTATTATTTAGGTGGTGGATGATTCTCAGCACTGCAGTGACACTGACATGGTGGTGGTGTGTTAGTGTGTGTTGTGCTGGTATGAGTGGATCAGACACAGCAGCGCTGCTGGAGTTTTTAAATACCGTGTCCACTCACCGTCCACTCTATTACACACTCCTACCTAGTTGGTCCACCTTGTAGATGTAAAGTCAGAGACGATCGCTCATCTATTGCTGCTGTTTGAGTCGGTCATCTTCTAGACCTTCATCAGTGGGCACAGGACGCTGCCCACGGGGCACTGTTGGCTGGATATTTTTGGTTGGTGGACTATTTAAACTCCAGCAGCGCTGCTGTGTCTGATCCACTCATACCAGCACATCCCACACTAACACACCACCACCATGTCAGTGTCACTGCAGTGCTGAGAATGATCCACCACCTAAATAATACCTGCTCTGTGGTGGTCCTGTGCTACCCACTGTGCCACCCTAACCCTATTTTAATATTACTTGGATTTGAAGCAGGCTGTCCAACAAGCTAATGGCTAGGTGTCCAAATACTTTTGGTCATGTAGTATATGTCAGATGACTGCAACAGCTTTTAAACTCTGGTTTAGTCCAATTAAGTGGCAAATGTAGTTCATTATCCTAAAAGTAATTTATTACTTTTTACTATTTTATCTTCTCTGAACTTGTACTCAGGTGCAGTATTTGTGTGTTTCTGATTAGCAGCCTCTTGCCTTAGTGCAGGGTTGATGGCGAGGTTATCAGGGCCGGGCAGAACATAAAGTCTCCTGTTGGTGATGATTTGGGGAAGAACGAAGTTCTGCTGGTAGTTGGTTTGGTAGTGCGCTAACGGACTGCCCTGTCTCACTGGAGATTTTCTCCTCATCATCAGTGGAGTTCCATCTGCTGGTTGATACGCCATCTGGTTGGTTGTTATGAAGCTTTGCTCACCTGCATTAGAGTGGTTTGGGTATTTTGCACCATATTAAGCCCAGTATAGGATGATAGGAGTGTGTGTTTGTTTTACCTTCCATAGTCAAACTGCAGTGTAGAATCTTCTTTGGTTCAGTTCGACTGTAGGGTTTGGGACCAAAAGCGACCTCTGTTGTTGTTACCATCTTCTCACGCTTGTCAGGATAAAGTAATAAACCTGTAATAAAAGGAAAAAATACTTATTTTACTAATTATTATTGCATTTTAAGATAAAAGACAAGACAAAGTTTAAAACCTTTTAGATCTTGATTTTTCTTCTCACAATTTAGTCGTATCCAATTACCCGCTTGCATTACACTTCCTCTGTACTGATGCTGATCTTCCACTGCTGATTGGGGTGACACAGTGGCGCTGTCGCCTCACAGCAAGAAGGTCCTGGGTTCGATCCCCAGGTGGGGCGGTCCGGGTCCTTTCTGTGTGGAGTTTGCATGTTCACCCCGTGTCTGTGTGGGTTTCCTCCGGGGACTCCGGTTTCCTCCCACAGTCCAACGACGTGCAAGTGAGGTGAGTTGGAGATACAAAATTGTCCATGACTGTGTTTGATATTAAACTTATGAACTGATGAATCTTGTGTAATGAGTATCTACCTGTTCTGTCATAAATGTAACCAAAGTGCAAAACATGACGTTAAAATCCTAATAAACAAACAAAATCTACTGCTGATTGAGGCCCATCCGACACGTGTTCAGTAGCCGATTGCATCTTTTCACCTGCACGAGGCGATCAGCCTTGTGTATGGAGAGCCACCCCCCCCCCGATCAACAAATTTTTTCCTCGACTCTCTGCAGGCGCCATCAATCAGCCAGCAGAGGTCCCTATCCGGCTTCCCACCCACCCTGTATGAATAAGGATGGCAGAGCTGAGCTTCCAACTGACGAGTTTGAAATGTCAGCTCTGGTGTGCTAGCGTGTTTTACCGCTGCGCCCCCTGAGCGGCTAGATCTTACCAGGTTACCATTTGAAGAAAAAGAAGAATGCCTTTATTTATCATTTATACATATACAGGTGTACAGTACTATGAAAATCTTTCTTCGCAGCTTGTTTGGTCAGTCACTGTATGGCGCCCCTGGAGCAGACAGGGTTGAGGGCCTTGCTCAAGGGCCCAACAGTGGCTGCATGGCAGAGCTGGGATTCTAACTTTTTAGTTGATAGCCCAAAACTCTACCCACTAGGCTACCACTATGTTCAGTGCTACTGAGGGCCTCATAACCATTTAATAATCTGAATATCAGATGTGACATGTCTAAACCTGTGAAACATCTCACTGCCTGTATCAGCAGTAAGAAACCAGAACACTCAGTAATCACTTGGTACTTTAGTTCATGCTCATGTGTACCTGCAATAGCAGGAAGTTCCCCCAGCTGTGGGAAAGCTTGGGGGTGATAAGTCCTCTGACTGTTTCCGAGATGCATCAGACTGACTCGGAGATCATGACTGGTGAAAGGTGGCAGATGGAAATGTTTTCTGCTGAGTCTTTTCTTTGTGGCCATTGGTTCCTGTAAAATAAGAGTAAAATTGTTTTAAAAGACAATAAGATTATTTAATTATTATAAAACATTATAGACTGTTAGAAAACAAACTGTTGATAATATCTCACTATAAATTAGTAATAGTATATTTTACATCCATACATTATGTTTTTTTTATCTTTTTTTGGTATTACTTAATCACTTACCTACATAATCACTATTTTAGTCAAATAAATTCTTTTATTTTAATTAACTTTAACTTCATTTTGTATTTTTAAACCATATAAAAAGCAAATGTACAAAATAATTAAAAGCATTTGAAAATATAGTTATTACATTATTATATATACACTGATCAGCCATAACATTAAAACCACCTCCTTGTTTCTAAACTTACTGTCCATTTTATCAGCTCCACTTAGAATGCACCACATAAAAGCACTTTGTAGTTCTACAATTACTGACTGTAGTCCATCTGTTTCTCTGCATACCTTTTTAGTCTGCTTTCACCCTGTTCTTCAATGGTCAGGACCTCCACAGGACCCCCACAGAGCAGGTATTATTTAGGTGGTGGATGATTCTCAGCACTGCAGTGACACTGACATGGTGGTGGTGTGTTAGTGTGTGTTGTGCTGGTATGAGTGGATCAGACACAGCAGCGCTGCTGGAGTTTTTAAACACTGTGTCCACTCACTGTCCACTCTATTAGACACTCCTACCTAGTTGGTCCACCTTGTAGATGTAAAGTCAGTGACGATCGCTCATCTATTGCTGCTGTTTGAGGCAGTCATCTTCTAGACCTTCATCAGTGGTCACAGGACGCTGCCCACGGGGCGCTGTTGGCTGGATATTTTTGGTTGGTGGACTATTCTCAGTCCAGCAGTGACAGTGAGGTGTTTAAAAACTCCAGCAGCGCTGCTGTCTGATCCACTCATACCAGCACAACACACACTAACACTGCAGTGCTGAGAATGATCCACCACCTAAATAATACCTGCTCTGTGGGGGTCCTGACCATTGAAGAACAGCATGAAAGGGGGCTAACAAAGTATGCAGAGAAACAGATGGACTACAGTCAGTAATTGTAGAACTACAAAGTGCTTCTATATGGTTAGTGGAGCTGATAAAATGGACAGTGAGTGTAGAAACAAGGAGGTGGTTTTAATGTTGTGGCTGATCGGTGTATATTTAATAATACTGATACAGTCCTTTCACAGCGTCCTGTTTGTTGTTCCTATCATCAGGTACATTATGCACCTCTTTTTAAGGTGCTCTAATTAATTTGCTCTAATAGTATTTGCCCAACCTGACCTACACTTTGCCCAACACTGAACTAGATCTGCTTAAAGAAAGGATTTATGTGTATTAGTATCATATTAAAGGGTAGCATTTTTAGCAAGTTTAAATATGTTAATATTGTCATGTAATGCTCACCTTCAGTGTGATGCTTTATAAATTCCAAATATCAAATCCTGCATTTACTTCTTCTTCTAGTAGCTTCAGAGAAATCCGGAATTGGCGGTGAGCTTTAGTTGATGGTGGTTGCCATGGCTGGTCCATTCTTCTCAGGAGCTTGTTTAGTAAAGAACAATAAGGCCCACAGTGGTGGATTCCACCAGACTGCAGCACCTTGTTCTAATTCTACTGGTGTTTGGTTTCACATGGTCACTGGCAAAGTACAATTATTCATTTATTCATTCATTCAGTGGTCTGTTTGACCACCACTTTATCCTGGTCAGGGTCACGATGGGTTCGATTCATTGGACGAAAGGCAGTCCAGGACAGGTTGCAAGTCACACATGCTCACACTTAATACAATATTAGTAGCTTTGATTGGCCTGGCTGCATGTGTTTGGACTTGTAGGACGAGACCAGAACACCCTGAGAAAACCCACACGGACACAGGGAGAACATGCAAACTCCACACAGAAAGAACTCTGGTCGCCTGGCTGGGGAATCAAACACACCTGTATGTGTGTGACTAAACTAAGTTTATTTAATTCAGGGGTGTCAAACTCATTTTTACCGATGGCCACATCTGCATTATGGTGGCCCTCAAAGGGCCGATTGTAACGTATCCTGCTGTGATTGCAGGTCCATCTGTTTCTCTGCATGCTTTGTTAGACCCCTTTCATGCTGTTCTTCAATGGTCAGGACCCCCACAGGACCACCACAGAGCAGGTATTATTTAGGTGGTGGATCATTCTCAGCACTGCAGTGACACTGACATGGTGGTGGTGTGTTAGTGTGTGTTGTGCTGGTATGAGTCGAGTTTTTAAACACCTCACTGTCACTGCTGGACTGAGAATAGTCCACCGACCAAAAGCATCCAGCCAACAGCGCCCTGTGGGCAGCGTCCTGTTACCACTGATGAAGGTCTAGAAGATGACCGACTCAAACAGCAGCAATAGATGAGCGATCGTCTCTGACTTTACATCTACAAGGTGGACCAACTGGGTAGGAGTGTCTAATAGAGTGGACAGTGAGTGGACATGGTGTTTAAAAACTCCAGCAGCGCTGCTGTGTCTGATCCACTCATAACAGCACAACACACACTAACACACCACCACCATGTCAGTGTCACTGCAGTCCTGACCACTGAAGAACAGGGTGAAAGCAGGCTAAAAAGGTATGTAGAGAAACAGATGGTACAGTCAGTAATTGTAGAACTGGAAAGTGCTTCTATATGGTAAGTGGAGCTGATAAAATGAACAGTGTAGAAGAGTGTAGAAACAAGGTTAAACTCTGAGGTGGAAACACTGCCATCTAGTGGCAGGATGCGGTCACTTTGCCGGTCACAAAGTTAGCATGCATTGTGGGAGATGCAGTTTATGTACGATTTTACAGTGTATTTTAAGCTCTCGTGGGCCACATGAAATGATGTGGCGGGCCGGATTTGGTGCGTGGGCCTTGAGTTTGACACGTGATTTAACTTCTCTTAATGGTCATGTTTACTGTTGCTACATGAACACATTTAGAAACAGACAACCAGTTCATTTGTTTGTTATTTTATTGATGGTTATTGTGATAAAACATGATTTAAGAAAACTTTACTGGAAGAAAAAAAGGAACCATGAAACCATTTAACTCAACAGTTATGAGGGGAAGAGAAGGAAACCAGTGAAGACGCTGTCAGTATCTCTGCTAATGATCTTGCTGTCTTTGTAGCACACGTACACCCCCACGGTATCCAGCTCCTTCAGTTCCAGCACCACAGAGCCTGAAGTTACCAGAACTCCATGAGAGAGATCACAGAGGTTTAGCACCGTCTCCCCCTTCTTTTTGATGCACAGGCAGGCCGTCTGGGCAGCAGACACGTGGTATACGAAATAGTACAAACCCGCCAGTCTTGCTTTGAAAAGGCCTCTGGTCAGTGAGTCGTCCATCTCAGGAGAAAACGAGCTATCGAATTCAACAATTCTGTTCTGGAAAATGTTGGTCCTTTCACTCGGACTCCTTTTATATGAGAAAACTGACCGCCTTTCTTTTGGGATTTCTGGAAAAGCTCCTTTCAGACCTTTCGGACCCCTTGGTCCTGGCGGTCCTAGTTCTCCTTCACCCCCCATTGGGCCGGGTCTACCCGGACGTCCAAGAATACCCATCTCACCTTTAGCGCCCTTTAGTGGCTGGGTGGCTTCACCTGCATATAAATATCCACAATCAAACAAAGACTGACAGTATTTTTAAGAAAATATTTTTAAAATGTTCGACTAAACTGAAAGAATATCTGTAAAATCTACATGTTTTTATTCTGGATTAAGATTCAAAACATTTGTCTGTATGTTTTATGTCTCAGTTTCAACAAAAACTTACACGGTAAAATACGTTAGCACACCAGAGCTGGGATTTCGAATACATCATATCAAATCTTAGCTCTGCCATCCGGCTGGGCTGGGAGGCCACATGAACAACGATTGGCTGTTGTTCACAGGGTGGGATAAGCTGGACCAGGGATCCACATAGCTGGTAAAATTACGATCTCTGCTGGCTGATTGATGGCGCATGCACAGAGTTTGGAATAATGCTGATCATGGTTTGGCACTCCCTACACAAGGCTGATCCGCATGTGAACTCGTCTCATGCAGGTGAAAAGAGGAAGTCGGTACTGCACACGTGTCGGAGGGGGCGTGTGTCAATTGTGAAGCCCCTCAGTCAGCAGTGGAGGGTTGTATCGGTGCAGGTGAAGCGTAACACAATCAGGGTAATTGGATACGACTATATTAGGGGACATGCACGTTGTTTTGTGAGGTGACCCTGGTCAGGCTGAGCTGGAAGATTTTAGCCATAAATGATCCACAATTGTGGTTCAGTTAGCAATTTAGCCACCATGACTGAGCATTTAAACTATGCTCAAGAACTTATACATCATATTTTAACTCGGGAGCTTGTTTGGCCGTCTAAGACATTGTTTTTTTACTTCTAATTTATTTGATTTAGCCTCCAAACTGACTGCAAACCATGTTGCTACATCTTTGTTAGACATTATAGTCAGTCTGGGTCACGTTACATTGAACCTCAGCTAGTACATTTCCAATATTTATGATTCTGTCATTTTGGATTTACTGTGTATCAGCGTGAATTACAGTGCTACCCTTTTGCATCATTTTGAAGCAATGCATCATCTTGCTTTACTTCTTGTCTTCAAGTTTTACCTGGATCTCCCTTTTCTCCTTTAGATCCATCCTTTCCATTGGCACCATGAGCTCCAGGCAAGCCTGGTACTCCAGAAGAACAGCTGTTAGAGACGGAGGGTGTCAGCATGGACAGCAAAATGCTCACAGGTAAAAGGACGCAAGTCAACCAGGATACCTGAAATAAAGTAATAATAAAATAAAATAAAATGGAAATTAATTAAATAAATAATAACAATGTTACAAATAATAATAATAATTAAAATATACTTTGAAATAGTAACGGAATGTAATTTAGAAATAATAAAATTTAATTTAAAATTATAACTAAATCAAAAACATCCTATAGCTTCAATAAACTATTACAATCATTGTACTGTAACAAAAATTATTTTTAATAAATAATATATTTGGTTGTGGTCATGTTAAAATGACTTAAAAACTCTCACATTATATTAAGTCACTCAATTTATTGGGGCAGCACAGTGGCTCGGTGGGTAGCACTGTTGCCTCACAGCAAGAAGGTCCTGGGTTTGAACCCCAGGCGGGGCGGTCCAGGTCCTTTCTTTGTGGAGTTTGCATGTTCTCCCCGTGTGTGCGTGGGTTTCCTCCCACAGTCCAAAAACATGCAGTCAGGTTAATTGGAGACACTGAATTGCCCTATAGGCGAATGGGTGTGTGTGTGTGTTTGTGTGTGTGTGTGTGTGTGTGTGTATGTGTGTGTCTGCCCTGAGAAGGACTGGCGCCCCGTCCAGGGTGTTACTGTGTGCCTTGTGCCCATTGAAATGCTGGGATAGGCTCCAGCCCCCCCCCCCCCCTCCCCCCCAATTGGATAAACGGTTAAGAAAGTGAGTGAGTGAGGGAGTGAGAGAGTTCTCAATTTATTTCTAAAATGCCCATCTACCCACAAGAATACAAACAAAAAATAATGAAAACAAAAAATAATTTGTTAATTTATGAAAAACACAAAAATACAAATTCCAATAAAACTTAAACATACAAGAATATCATTTAAATAAATCAAAGCAATAATATTGTGTTAGCACATTATTAATCATTCTGGTTATATGAAACAAAAATAAGGACAAAAATAAGACACCTCAACACAAAATAAATCTTAAAATAGGATTCTGCAATGTGTTAATAATAATACCAAATACAAAATATTGTAACAAATATTGTAACAAAAATACAATTATTGTAATACAGATACAAAAATGCTAAATATTAAACTATGGATTCAACTATAAATTTATTATATTTTATTTGGGCAGTACTCATTTCAATAAGTCCTGACATCAATACAAGTAACTAATTACTAATTACTAACAAGTAACTATACTTTTTGTATAATCAAAGAAACTACAAAAATAAAATACCCTCACTTAATTATAAAATCAATTACAAAAATCTGTTGTATTTATGCAGTTAGTCATTCTGATGATAATAAATATTGCTTTTCAGACTCAGCACAGTTTTAAATCCAGTCCTTATAAAATTAAATTAAAAAACCATTGAAACATTTTTAATTGTTATTTTTTCTAATACTGTCAAATGCAAAACCATAAATCTCTTACCATGATTGACGCCTTTAAGTGCTCGATATATCGACGACAAGAAGTGTGGAAACTACAAGCTTTCCTTGAAGAAAGTGTTCATGATTTCATTTCTCTTTTCCACATGAACAACATTAAGATTGCACGGATGAGGAAGTTACAAAATGCTAATTCAACACAAATGTGCTCGAGTTTACAGTAAAAAATGGAAACGACTGTTTTAGTTTTGATGACATTTGCAGATTTTGGCACGTTTAGGAAAAAAGAAAAAGGAAGTTGATCTGCAGAGACGTGATCTGCTTAAATGCACTAAATAAACAAAAGTGTTTGTTGACTTCAGGTTCTCCAGTTACACGAGTCTAAAATCAGTGATATAAAATAAATGAATGGTTTGGGGAAGGCTGTTGCCCAAGTGAGATACAAATAAAACATGGATTCATTTGGTGTGGACAAACTTGCACAGGCTCGACTTCATCTCCTTTAGACATCTTAAGGATGAACTGGAATGTTTTGTTTGTTTATTAGGATTTTAACCTTCATGACAGGAACGGTAGTTACTCATTACACAAGATTCATCAGTTCACAAGTTTTAATATCAAACACAGTCATGGACAATTTTGTGTCTCTAATTCACCTCACTTGCATGTTTTTGGACTGTGGGAGTAAACCCTCACAGACACGGGGAGAACATGCAAACTCCACACAGAAAGGACCCAGACCGCCCCACCTGGGGATCGAACCCAGGACCTTCTTGCTGTAAGGCGACAGTGCTACCCACTGAGCCACCGTGCTGCCCTGAACTGGAATGTTAATGGCAAACTAGGCCTCATTGTCCAACATCGGAGTCTGACCTTACAAGTGCTATATTGAATAAAAAGGCACAAATTCTCATAGACACACTCCAAAATCGTGCTGCAAAATAAGGGGTGAGGGGGTCAACTCCACTATAATGCCTGTAGTACTGAAATTAAAAGTCCAGCAAGCTAATGAGCAGGTGTCTACATACTTTTGGCCATATTGTGGTTCCATACATTTCTAAGGTACATGTTTGTTAGTGCAGAACACACTTACACTTTGCAATTTGTAGATGCTCCATTGGGCTTGGGCTTGTCTTTGGACTTGTTGGAGGAAACCGGAGCACCCGAAGGGAACCCATGTGGACACAGGGAGAACATGCAAACTCAACACAGAAAGGATCTAAACCAGTATAGGCAACAGCCAGTCGGGCATCTACATACAGAAACGATTGGATATTAATGCAGTTCAATTAAATAAATAATTAACATGGTATTGGATACTTTTTAGGTTTTGGATAACTTTGCTTCTTAAGAAATAAAAGGGGTGTTTGAAAACTGTCGGGTTCTTACCTCTGTATAATTTTATGCTGTGTTTAAAGATCTGAGATCCTTAATTGTGATAAATATGCAATAACAGAGGCAAAGAATTACTTTTATTTATCAGTCAAATTTGCAAGATTGATATGCTAAAATTAATTTAAAAAATAATAAGAACACAGAGACACAATCGGTTTATTAGCAGTTTTATTTGTGTTACAAAAATCAGAAATACAATCTGTGCTTTTATTATTGGATTTGTTGAGTTTATAAAGACGCGGCATGACAGAACACCTCAGTGAGCATAAAGCAGGAAACCAGAGAAGACGCTGTCGCCTTTACCGCCGGCTGCGTACATGCCATTCATCTGCTCACTGGTTTCTAACCACACCCTTTGGTTCTCCTGCAGGTACACGGCTAATCCTCCTGAGCTAACCTGGTAGTTTTGAGATGTGCCAGTATTGGGATCACAGAAGCTGGTCTTTTTCTCCCCGTCCACCATGAGCTTCACGCAAAGCATCTTGTTCACGGACGTTGCATGGTAGACGAAGTAATAGGTACCAGGGATGCTACACACAAACTGACCCTCTTTCACGTTAAAGTGATTGTTGACGTTGGTGATGACCGTTTGGAAGATGATCGGGCTGTTGGCTTTTGGCGGGTCGTTGGTATTACGCGACACACTAAAAGCAGAGGGAGGTTTTTCATCTCCGATGTCTCCTTTAGACCCCCTACCACCTGGGGATCCCGACGGGCCCTGAATTCCAGGCCGGCCCCTCTTTCCTACAGGACCTTGGATGCCTTGATCCCCCTTCTGCCCTTTTACTGCTTCTTGCTCTAATTTGATTGTTGGTCCTGTTGAGGCAGAAAAATTCAGAAAAAAAATATTGTTAAGACACTCACTCACTGTCTTAACCGCTTATCCAGTTAGGGTCACAGGGGGGTGCTGGAGCCTATCCCAACTTTTCAATGGACGCAAGGCACACAGTAACACCCTGGACGGGGCGCCAGTCCATCGCAGGGCAGACACACACACACACACATGCCCATTCTCCTATAGGGCAATTTAGTGTCTCCAATTAACCTGACTGCATGTTTTTGGACTGTGGGAGAAAACCAGATCTCCCGGAGGAAACACACGCAGACACGGGGAGAACATGCAAACTCCGCACAGAAAGGACCTGGAACGCCCTGCCTGGGGATCAAACCCAGGACCTTCTTGCTGTGAGGCGACAGTGCAACCCAGCGAGCCACCGTGCTGAATGAATATTCAGAGATTTTATTTGGTTTATTTTTTTTAATTATCATTTACTAATACAACATTATTATGCTGTACTAGTAAAATGCACTTTAGTTTATTAATTTCTTTAAACCTTTTTAACTGACCTTGTATAATGAGTAGGACAATACTTGAGAATGTTTGTCCACAACAATTATTTACTCCTACTCAAGTTTAAATAAGTATTTTTATTTATTTAATTAATGGTACATCATTACTTCAGTAATCTGAATTTCACCCTACAATGCTAAAAAAACACTTTCTGGCACAGTGTTCTTATTAAAAGTCCAAAACATCCCAATGTTTAATGACTGATTAAACTAAACAGAGCAGTATATGATTTACCTGCAGCGCCCTGCTCCCCCTTCTCACCATCCCTGCCATCCCGTCCAGGTAGTCCAGGAAAACCAGGCAGCCCGTGTGTCCCTGCAGAACACGTGTCCTGAACGGCTACAGGACAGAGACACAGTGCAAACAAAGCTCCAAAAACCAGTCCACAGTTAATCATGGCTACAGCGGAGTGAAAGCTCGTCCTCTTCTCTCTGTGCTCAGAGTTACTGTGATCATGTGGTGCTTTCGGCTCTGCGGAACAGGCCTTGTGTTCCTCTTTTGAAAAGACTTAAACTCTTCTGTCTTTATATCACTATATCCTGATCAGGGTCACTGTGGATTCCCAGCCCACACAGGAACACTAGGAGCAGGGTGGAAATGCAGGCTGCCAGACCATCGTAGGGTATCACACACTCGCTCATCTACTTCATCATGTACACCTAGGGGCACTGCATAGTATCCAATCTGACCAGGGCAGTGTTTTTTGAAGGCAAGAGGATGCTGAAGTACCCAGAAGTAACTGAAAAAAATATGCCAAACTCCTCACAGACAATGATGTAAATGCTCCTGAAATGGTGAAAATAAAAAATACTAACTGGAAAGTTACTTTTTGGCAGCTGATCATAATTATATATGCTTAGTCTCTGTGACTGCAAACTAAAACCCAAGGAAAAAATCAAAGGTGACCAGCAAAAAGCAGTCTGAATGCGTTCGGAGGATTAACTTTGTGTGGTTGGTGATTTTACTTCACCTTTACTTTCACATTAATTGGCATTTAGCAGATACTTTCATTCAAAGCTCTTTAAAGTTGTGACAATTTAATCTGAGCAATTGAAAGTAATGAGTCTTGCTCAAGGGTCCAATAGTGCTAACTTGGCAAGTATGGGACCATCTTTTGAACCATATTCTGATCACCAGTCCAGCACCTTGTGTTATATCATTTTAATGGCAGGACAAAGAAAATCATGAAAGTATAAATAAGATTAACTTTTGAGCTCAAGATACAAAATATATGTAAATCCAAGGTCATTTCTGGTTTCTGTACATAGCAAATTGAGTAAATTTAGGCTAGGAGACCTCTCCATGTCCTCATAACATAAGATATACTTTATTTGTCATTTATACTTATACAGGTGTACAGTACTATGAAATTCTTTCTTCTCATATCCCAGCTTGTTTGGAAGCTGGGGTCAGAGCGCAGGGTCAGCCATCGTACGGCGCCCCTGGAGCAGACAGGGTTAAGGGCCTTGCTCAAGAATCCAACAGTGGCTGCATAGCGGATTTTAACTGCCAATCTTCTGGTTGATAGCCCAAAGCTCTACCCACTAGGCTACAACTGTCCCAATATCTATCTATCTATCTGTCTGTCTGTCTGTCTGTCTGTCTGTCTGTCTGTCTGTCTGTCTGTCTGTCTGTCTGTCTGTCTGTCTATCTATCTATCTACAGGTGTTGGACAAAATAACTGAAACACCTGTCATTTTAGTGTGGGAGGTTTCATGGTAAATTGGACCAGTCTGGTGGCCAATCTTCATTAATTGCACATTGCACCAGTAAGAGCAGAGTGTGAAGGTTCAATTAGCAGGGTAAGAGCACAGTTTTGCTCAAAATATTGCAATGCACACAACATTATGGGTGACATACCAGAGTTCAAAAGAGGACAAATTGTTGGTGCACGTCTTGCTGGCGCATCTGTGACCAAGACAGCAAGTCTTTGTGATGTATCAAGAGCCACGGTATCCAGGGTAATGTCAGCATACCACCAAGAAGGACAAACCACATCCAACAGGATTAACTGTGGACGCAAGAGGAAGCTGTCTGAAAGGGATGTTCGGGTGCTAACCCGGATTGTATCCAAAAAACATAAAACCACGGCTGCCCAAATCACGGCAGAATTAAATGTGCACCTCAACTCTCCTGTTTCCACCAGAACTGTCCGTCGGGAGCTCCACAGGGTCAATATACACGGCCGGGCTGCTATAGCCAAACCTTTGGTCACTCGTGCCAATGCCAAACGTCGGTTTCAATGGTGCAAGGAGCGCAAATCTTGGGCTGTGGACAATGTGAAACATGTATTGTTCTCTGATGAGTCCACCTTTACTGTTTTCCCCACATCCGGGAGAGTTACGGTGTGGAGAAGCCCCAAAGAAGCGTACCACCCAGACTGTTGCATGCCCAGAGTGAAGCATGGGGGTGGATCAGTGATGGTTTGGGCTGCCATATCATGGCATTCCCTTGGCCCAATACTTGTGCTAGATGGGCGCGTCACTGCCAAGGACTACCGAACCATTCTGGAGGACCATGTGCATCCAATGGCGGTGCCGTGTATCAGGATGACAATGCACCAATACACACAGCAAGACTGGTGAAAGATTGGTTTGATGAACATGAAAGTGAAGTTGAACATCTCCCATGGCCTGCACAGTCACCAGATCTAAATATTATTGAGCCACTTTGGGGTGTTTTGGAGAAGCGAGTCAGGAAACGTTTTCCTCCACCAGCATCACGTAGTGACCTGGCCACTATCCTGCAAGAAAAATGGCTTAAAATCCCTCTGACCACTGTGCAGGACTTGTATATGTCATTTCCAAGACGAATTGACGCTGTATTGGCCGCAAAAGGAGGCCCTACACCATACTAATAAATTATTGTGGTCTAAAACCAGGTGTTTCAGTTATTTTGTCCAACCCCTGTATATGTCTGTATGTATGTCTGTCTATCTATCTATTTATATATCTATCTAGGAAAATATATGCTTTATGGTTTAACACTTAATTTCAAAGCTACAGTATTAATGCAGATACATTTTAGATCATCTTAAATTTGCATACCATTTTCACATACAATGTTTATTGCATATGAAGTACTACAACTACAATTCAGCTAAAAAAAAAAAAGCAATTAAAAAAAGATGAATCGAATAAAAGGTAACAGTTCCACAGAGTAGAGTTTATTATGAAGCTTTTATTATGCATGCTTTAAAAATCAGTATTACAGAAACCGCTCATGTTACACAACAATAAAATAATGGATTTTTTTAAGGTAATTACTTAGCAAAGAGCAGAAATCCATTGAACACATTGACACCTGCCATTTGGTTCTTCTCAGTGCCGCCCACAGAATTTTGGAAAGGTTCAATCCACACCCTGTTTCCTTTAGCGAGCTCAAAAACGACACCACCAGACAAAACCTGAGACGCTTTGCTCTGGTTAAAGTCACAGAAATGCAGTTTCACAGCAGACTTGTCACTGCACAGTCTTAGACACAGGTCGCCGTCAGAGACAGAATGGAACACAAAGTAGTACACGCCGGGAATTTTGCACGTGAAATAACCTTTATGAGGGTCGAAATCCTGGTTTACATTAGTCAGAATTTTATTGAACGTGATTGGCGTGTTGTATTTGGGCCGATCGCTGGTGGTGCGCACTACGGAGAAAGCTGCCTTGCTTGCATCCAGGGATCTGCCAGATAGGCTGCCTGGAGAACCGGAAGAACCAGGAGGGCCGGCTGGACCTGGTGGACCGATTTCACCAGAGAAGCCTTCTAGACCAGGCGGTCCTACAGGACCAGAATCACCCCTATCTCCTTTAAAACCAATCAGCACCTCCTTACTTAGCTCCACCTGCAAACCTGAGAGAAGATAATGGATCAGCAATTAATGCCACATTCATGTCATGTGCAAGAATATAAAGGGGCATCCATACATCCATACATTCATATGCTGCCAATTGTATATAACAGGGCGGCTATTTTTCTTTCAGCATTAGGTGCAGATCAGAAAACCAACAATAAACCAATTCCAGTACATTGTGTGTCAAAATGTATTCCAGTTGCAAAAATCATTAAAATCCCAGGACTGGCATGACAAGTCCTGTCTACTGTATGTCAAAATACACTTTCCCAGCCAGTCGGAGTAAATTCTATGACATGAAGGCAACATAGGCTTGATTAAACTATATAATACAATATTTACACAGGATAAATACCTGGTTCTCCTTTCTCCCCCTTTTGCCCATGCCAGCCATCCCTCCCAGGTACTCCAGGCTCCCCTGGTTTTCCATCCTGCAGCCTGCAAGTATCCTGGCAAAGACTACAGGGAAAAAACAGAGCCACCCAGACAACTCCAGACAGACGGGCCGACAGCTGCATCCTGACTAATCTGAACAGAGTCACCTGAAAATGAAGGATTACCAGAGTAAGCAAATATCTAGTATGTATTTAAACCTAGCGTGGTAAATTCTGTAAGTCACACATGTGTAAATGGAGACTCACCAGTATCTCTGTAAAGACAGTTTCAGACTTCTTCTCTCTTCATTTGGAATGACAAAGAGAGCATGTAGTCAGAGGCCAAAACGGTTATTTGTTTCAATTCCGCATAAAAAATGGGAACGTTATTAAAAACAAGACAGATCTGCAGAGTTAGCAAAAAAGTGAATCTGCTTCTGCTTCTGTTTCTGGAATGCAAATGGAAAAGTCAGCAAACCTTTTAAGACAAATCACGAATGAACCCATCCTGGACTTTTTTGGTTTTTGTCCAGTGGTGGTGTGGAAACATTAGATGTTGTTTTGCCAGCATTTTGTGTGTAGCTGTCTCAGGAATCCATCCTGGAGTTGGGTTTTATCTAGTGGTCCAGGTGTAGCTTTGCTTTGTTTTTGCTGGTATTTCTATGTCAAGTCAAGCCCCTGTTGTGGGGCGCTCAACATACTGTGACAGTCACCAGTGGCAAAAATAATTGAAATTAAAAAAGACATGATACGGTAACACATGAGTGTCCAGCATCCTTATATTGAACTGCACAATAGAACTCAGCCTAGTGTGGGGGTGAGGTACAGGACATACTCGTAGCATGTATTAAAAAATGTTTATTAGGTCAAATACCACATACTCAGGTTGGCAAAAACAGATTTAATCCATATTGTAAAACCAGACAGGAGTAAAAACTAAAGACACATTAAAAACACAATAAACTACAACGCTTGACGTAGATGAACATGCAAGGCATTACAGAGTAGAGAGAAAACATTCTGATCTTTACTTTCAGTGATGAATAAATATTTACATTTGTATTATTAATTAGTGCCAGAATACAATTAATCAAACACTGAGCAGTTTAAATATTTAATTTTTTATAAACATAGAGATGAGACTCTGTTCCTTTTCCTTTCTTTTCTGGCAGTCATTGACACAAGTCAGAAGAACCGGTTCTGTTCTGTTCTCCATCTCATAATACGGACAGACCTTCAGATGCTCAGACATTGACGGGACCTTGTCCAGGCACCAGTTATCCACGGGAGAGAACAAGTTACTGAACTGCCAGACCTGACAGAATTTAGAGCACATTATGAGACACAGTTTGTACTATATATTGTTTATAAGTCAAAGGTTTACATACACTTGTAAGAGTCATGGATGCTGCAGTCTCAGGGTTTTAATGATCTCTGGAACTGTTGTTTTGCTGTGTTTGAATTATTGGGACACACTTTGTCTAAAAAATAATATATGATTATAGGCTGAGAAGAAAGTACATTAAAGTACATGCCTCTTCTTAGAAAGGACACCCTAAAGCTCATCTAAGGCAGGGCTTTTCAAACCTGGGGTTGCGACCCTTAGGTGAGCCACCGGTCGGCTGGGTGCCATCTAGCAGGCATAATTGGCAGTGCCTGCAGGAATGGACTATGTGAGTGGGGTCTTCAAACGCTGTGTAAGGACCCTGATTGGCAGATAGAAGTGCCTGTGCAGAGTGCATGGGTGGAAAAGGGTTCCGTTAATGGCTGCGCGTGGGACGGAAGAGGCGTGGGCAGCAATATACCCTCCTAAACTGCAATCAGGGATCCACAGCAGTGGGAGACAAATTGACTACACTAAATTGGAAGAAAATGTTAGACACTCCTACCTAGTTGGTCCACCTTGTAGATGTAAAGTCAGAGACGATCGCTCATCTATTGCTGCTGTTTGAGTCGGTCATCTTCTAGACCTTCATCAGTGGTCACAGGATGCTGCCCACGGGGCACTGTTGGCTGGATATTTTTGGTTGGTGGACTATTCTCAGTCCGGCAGTGACAGTGAGGTGTTTAAAAACTCAATCAGCGCTGCTGTGTCTGATCCACTCATACCAGCACAACACACACTAACACACCACCACCATGTCAGTGTCACTGCAGTGCTGAGAATGATCCACCACCCAAACAATACCTGCTCTGTGGTGGTCCTGTGGGGGTCCTGACCATTGAAGAACAGCATGAAAGTGGGCTAACAAAGCATGCAGAGAAACAGATGGACTACAGTCAGTAATTGTAGAACTACAAAGTGCTTCTATATGGTAAGTGGAGCTGATAAAATGAACAGTGAGTGTAGAAACAAGGAGGTGGTTTTAATGTTATGGCTGATCTGTATATATACAGGTCCTTCTAAAAAAATTAGCATATTGTGATAAAGTTCATTATTTTCCATAATGTAATGATAAAAATTAAACTTTCATATATTTTAGATTCATTGCACACCAACTGAAATATTTCAGGTCTTTTATTGTTTTAATACTGATGATTTTGGCATACAGCTCATGAAAACCCAAAATTCCTATCTCAAAAAATTAGCATATTTCATCCGACCAATAAAAGAAAAGTGTTTTTAATACAAAAAAAGTCAACCTTCAAATAATTATGTTCAGTTATGCACTCAATACTTGGTCGGGAATCCTTTTGCAGAAATGACTGCTTCAATGCGGCGTGGCATGGAGGCAATCAGCCTGTGGCACTGCTGAGGTGTTATGGAGGCCCAGGATGCTTCGATAGCGGCCTTAAGCTCATCCAGAGTGTTGGGTCTTGTGTCTCTCAACTTTCTCTTCACAATATCCCACAGATTCTCTATGGGGTTCAGGTCAGGAGAGTTGGCAGGCCAATTGAGCACAGTAATACCATGGTCAGTAAACCATTCACCAGTGGTTTTGGCACTGTGAGCAGGTGCCAGGTCGTGCTGAAAAATGAAATCTTCATCTCCATAAAGCTTTTCAGCAGATGGAAGCATGAAGTGCTCCAAAATCTCCTGATAGCTAGCTGCATTGACCCTGCCCTTGATAAAACACAGTGGACCAACACCAGCAGCTGACATGGCACCCCAGACCATCACTGACTGTGGGTACTTGACACTGGACTTCAGGCATTTTGGCATTTCCTTCTCCCCAGTCTTCCTCCAGACTCTGGCACCTTGATTTCCGAATGACATGCAAAATTTGCTTTAATCCGAAAACAGTACTTTGGACCACTGAGCAACAGTCCAGTGCTGCTGTTTCTGGTTCAAAAGTGGCTTGACCTGGGGAATGCGGCACCTGTAGCCCATTTCCTGCACACGCCTGTGCACGGTGGCTCTGGATGTTTCTACTCCAGACTCAGTCCACTGCTTCCGCAGGTCCCCCAAGGTCTGGAATCGGCCCTTCTCCACAATCTTCCTCAGGGTCCGGTCACCTCTTCTCGTTGTACAGCGTTTTCTGCCACACTTTTTCCTTCCCACAGACTTCCCACTGAGGTGCCTTGATACAGCACTCTGGGAACAGCCTATTCGTTCAGAAATTTCTTTCTGTGTCTTACCCTCTTGCTTGAGGGTGTCAATGATGGCCTTCTGGACAGCAGTCAGGTCGGCAGTCTTACCCATGATTGCAGTTTTGAGTAATGAACCAGGCTGGGAGTTTTTAAAAGCCTCAGGAATCTTTTGCAGGTGTTTAGAGTTAATTCGTTGATTCAGATGATTAGGTTAATAGCTCGTTTAGAGAACCTTTTCATGATATGCTAATTTTTTGAGATAGGAATTTTGGGTTTTCATGAGCTGTATGCCAAAATCATCAGTATTAAAACAATAAAAGACCTGAAATATTTCAGTTGGTGTGCAATGAATCTAAAATATATGAAAGTTTAATTTTTATCATTACATTATGGAAAATAATGAACTTTATCACAATATGCTAATTTTTTGAGAAGGACCTGTATATATATATATACAGTATATATAATAATAATAATAATAATAAGTTGGACTTATATAGCGCCTTTCACAATACCCAAGGACGCTTTACAAAATAGAAAAATACATCAAGATACAATATTAGAGACAGACACATGAGAGACGCATGAATACATAAATGATAGGACACAATAATAATATAATAAATGTAGATTTACATAAGTTAATGAAGCTTATGAAACAGTAGAGAAATGTTTGGTAAATAGATGAGTTTTGAGTAGGGATTTGAATTCTGTAAAAGAAGAAGTAGAACGCAGGGAAAGAGGGAGAGAATTCCAAAGTAGGGGAGCAGAGACAGAAAAGGATCTTCCACCCATGGTAGAGAGCCTGAAGCTGGGGACAATCAGGAGACCAGCATCAGTAGACCGTAAAGAGCGTGAGGGGGTGTACCGATGTATCAGGTTTTGTAAGTATATTGGACCAAGACCATAAAGTGCTTTGAAAGTAAGTATGAGGACTTTGTATTGAATACGTTTGGAGATGGGTAACCAGTGAAGTTGGGCAAGGACAGGTGTAATGTGATCCGTTTTTTTGGAGCGAGTGAGCATCCTAGCAGCAGAATTTTGAACACATTGAAGAAGGTGGATAGATTTAGCAGGAAGACCAAAGAGCAGAGAGTTACAGTAATCAAGTCTGGAGGAAATAAAAGCATGAACAAGGGTTTCAGCAGCCACAGAGGAAAGAAAGGGACGCAGACGAGCAATGTTTCGTAGGTGAAAGAAGGCAGACTTAGAGATTGATCTTATTTGGGGAAGAAAGGACAATAAAGGATCAAACAGCACACCAAGGTTACGCACAGTGAGGGATGGGGAAATAGAAACACCAGCAATAGAGAGAGAGGAGGGAGAAAGAGAGGAAACCACAGATTTAGTGCCAAGGAGCAGGAATTCCGTTTTGTGGGGATTTAGCTTTAGAAAGTTAGAATGCAGCCAAGAATTGATATGGTGAAGACAGCTAGTAAGAGAAGCAGGGGGGAAAGAAGAGGAAGGTTTGTAATTTAGGTAGAGTTGAGTGTCATCAGCATAGAAATGAAAACTGAGTCCATAGTGTTGTATGATAGAACCAAGTGGTAAAATATACAGGATAAAGAGGAGTGGACCAAGAACAGAGCCCTGAGGGACACCATGTTCAATTTTAGCAGTGGCAGATGTTGATTTACCAATACGTACAAAGTGCAATCTATCAGTTAAGTATGATTTAAACCAGGCTAAGACTAAACCAGAAAGACCTATTTCAGAGAGACGAGTTATTAAAACGTTGTGATTGATGGTATCAAAAGCAGAAGAAAGATCAAGAAGAATAAGCGCAGAGGCAAGACCCTGGTCAGAAGCAGTGAGAAGATCATTTAGAACATAGAGAAGTGCAGTTTCAGTGCTATGCTGTGAGCGAAAACCAGATTGGAAAGATTCTAAGAGCTTGTTTAAATTAAGATAGTCAAGTAGCTGAGAGGCCACGACACGTTCAAGAATCTTGGAAAAAAATGGCAGATTGGAGATGGGGCGGAAATTACTAAGAATAGTATTGTCAAGATCATGTTTTTTGAGGACAGGCGTCACAGAGGCAAGCTTTAGGGCAGGGGGTACATAACCAGAAGACAGAGAAATATTAACAACATGGCAAATAACAGGAGAGAGGACCGGAGCACATGACTTAACGAGGGAGGAAGGTGCAGGATCGAGAGAAGAGGTAGATGATGAAAGACCAGAAATAATTTTAGCAATGTATTTGACATTGACAGCAGAAAAAGTAGAGAAGCAACAGGTGGGGAGAGTCTTAGGCATGGATGGAGATGGCAGTGTGGTGGAGGAAGTAGAAGAATGAGAAAGTTCATGATAGATTGTGGACACTTTGTCCATGAAAAATTGAAGAAAAGAATCACAGAGTTCAGAAGAGTCAGAGGTCTGTTTAGAGGGGGGACGCAAGAGCTTGTTTACAGTGTTAAAAAGCTGACGATGATTTTGACCAGAGGCTTGAATGCGAGAGGAAAAGTAATAAGTACGAGCAGTGTTAAGAGCGGCTTTGTATTTAGAAATGTGGTCAGAATAAGCTAGAAAATGAACATGTAATCTCGTTTTTCTATAGAGGCGTTCAAGACGCCTCCCAACAGTCTTTAAAGAATGAAGTTCAGGGGTAAACCAAGGAGAGGAATGGGTAGAGGGGACTACTACATTTATAATAGGTGCAAAGGAGTCAAGAGTAACAGACACAGTTTTATGGTAAGAAGTAACTATTTCATCAAGGGAACGGAGCTCAAGCAGACTAGGCAGAGATGTTTCTAGGGAAGCAGAGAAAGACGATGGGTCAATAGATGAGGTTCGGCGATAAGTTAAGCAAGTTTTAGACATAGGCTTAGGGACCGGAAGAGAAAGAGATGAGATAATGAGCTTATGATCAGAGATAGGTGTGAGAGAAGGTGTGAAGGTATTACTAATGAGATTGGGAGTAGAACAGATTAAATCCAAAGTGTGACCACGATTATGGGTTGGAAAAGTGACATGCTGAAGCAAGTCAAAACAGTTTAATAGTGCGAGAAAATCAGCAGTTGAGGTAGATGGAGTGTCAATGTGAATATTGAAATCACCAAGAACAATTAATAAAGATGAAATTGAACTGACAGATGTGAGTATTTCAGAGAACTCAGTAAGAAAATCTGGAATGGAATGCTTTGGTGGTCGGTAAACTAACAGGATGATAAACAGACAGTCTGAGTGAACTTTTAGCACCATATATTCAAAAGTAGCAGCATTACTAAAACCAAGTTCAGACACTTTTAAGTTATTACTAAAGAAAACAGCCAGACCCCCCCCCCACGACCAGTAAGCCTGGGGCGAGAAAGGTAATTAAAGCCAGTTGGGGTGGCAGCATTTAAATAAAAATGATCGCCCGGGGGTTGCCATGTTTCAGTCAAGCAGAGTATGTCAATCTGATGTTGAAAAATTAAGTCATTGATCAGGACTGCCTTGTCAGATAATGAACGACAGTTAAACAGGGCCAGTGTAGATGCATGACGATGAGCAGGATTTGAAGTGGGTAATGAATTTGAACGAGGAATTTCACGAAGCACAGAAGAGTCTATACCACGGCGAGCCTTCAAGAATTGTCTGGGTCGGCGAACAGGTGTCCAGATTGTAGGTATAGAAATGTTCAAAGCTGGAGAAGAAGATGCAACCTTTTTGCGACCACGATGTAAATAATGACGTCGTAGAATGCCATAGTTGTAGCACAGGGTGGAGACAGAAGTGTCCAAAGGGTAGGATAAGCGGAGGAGACGCAACTCAGCAGTAGAATAGGCAATACAGGAAAAGTTTGCAAAGGCAGAATAGACACCAGTAGCAGCCATTATTCCAAAAAAACGAACAATTAGATAAGCCCAGCAAAGCGAAAGTGGTAAAAAGTGGTGAAAAGCCAGCTTTAGGACCATGGCTGGTATGCAACAGGTGGCGACACAGCACCCAAAAGCCAAACGCTAAAATGCTACGTTAGCCGACACTAAAACCAGATGCCACGGAACCAAGAGTCAGTATTAGTTGAGACTAAAACTGGCCTGATAGCAGACAGCAAAATGAAAGAGCGTTTACTCACCCATCGGGCTGAAAGCACAGCGTCTAGAACAGTGAAGAAGGCTCGAGGCTAGCTTAGGCAGACACACCGGCAGCGCATGGCTCCCAAAGCAAAGCAGACCACAGTAAACACAGTCGCTAAGGCAGTTATAGTTCATAGCAGTTCGAGGATTCAAGAAGTGAAAAATATAATTGTCGTCACCAAGCACACATTAGTTAAGTCCATAAAAATCCTCGGGATGAAACGGATGAAACAGAGAAAAACGAAAACAAAACAAACAGTCCATGTCGGGAGTGGCAGCCAAACAAGCGCACAACGTGCCCCGGAAACGGAAAAAGTGATGATATACAGTGTATCACAAAAGTGAGTACACCCCTCACATTTCTGCAGATATTTAAGTATATCTTTTCATGGGACAACACTGACAAAATGACACTTTGACACAATGAAAAGTAGTCTGTGTGCAGCTTATATAACAGTGTAAATTTATTCTTCCCTCAAAATAACTCAATATACAGCCATTAATGTCTAAACCACCGGCAACAAAAGTGAGTACACCCCTTAGTGAAAGTTCCTGAAGTGTCAATATTTTGTGTGGCCACCATTATTTCCCAGAACTGCCTTAACTCTCCTGGGCATGGAGTTTACCAGAGCTTCACAGGTTGCCACTGGAATGCTTTTCCACTCCTCCATGACGACATCACGGAGCTGGCGGATATTCGAGACTTTGTGCTCCTCCACCTTCCGCTTGAGGATGCCCCAAAGATGTTCTATTGGGTTTAGGTCTGGAGACATGCTTGGCCAGTCCATCACCTTTACCCTCAGCCTCTTCAATAAAGCAGTGGTCGTCTTAGAGGTGTGTTTGGGGTCATTATCATGCTGGAACACTGCCCTGCGACCCAGTTTCCGGAGGGAGGGGATCATGCTCTGCTTCAGTATTTCACAGTACATATTGGAGTTAATGTGTCCCTCAATGAAATGTAACTCCCCAACACCTGCTGCACTCATGCAGCCCCAGACCATGGCATTCCCACCACCATGCTTGACTGTAGGCATGACACACTTATCTTTGTACTCCTCACCTGATTGCTGCAGCTCAGTTTCAGGGTGTTGGCAATCTTCTTGTAGCCTTGGCCATCTTCATGTAGCGCAACAATTCGTCTTTTAAGATCCTCAGAGAGTTCTTTGCCATGAGGTGCCATGTTGGAACTTTCAGTGACCAGTATGAGAGAGTGTGAGAGCTGTACTACTAAATTGAACACACCTGCTCCCTATGCACACCTGAGACCTAGTAACACTAACAAATCACATGACATTTTGGAGGGAAAATGACAAGCAGTGCTCAATTTGGACATTTAGGGGTGTAGTCTCTTAGGGGTGTACTCACTTTTGTTGCCGGTGGTTTAGACATTAATGGCTGTATATTGAGTTATTTTGAGGGAAGAATAAATTTAGACTGTTATATAAGCTGCACACAGACTACTTTTCATTGTGTCAAAGTGTCATTTTGTCAGTGTTGTCCCATGAAAAGATATACTTAAATATCTGCAGAAATGTGAGGGGTGTACTCACTTTTGTGATACACTGTATATATACTGTATATATATATATATATATATATATATATATATATATATAAAACTTGTACGTGAACGCCCCCTTGTGGAAGCTTTATGTTACACCTTGTAAATCACAGTGGGACCAGATTATGCATTGTTGCGTGGGTTATAAAAACCCTGATCTAATGTTTGTTTCTGTTTACATGGACACAAAAGGATCAGGCACAGAGGATTCTTCTTTGCATAACATCCTAAGCCTATGGGGACATAAAGCTTGCTTGACTGTAGACATTGTCACCCCTGTTCCAGGACCTGTTTTTGGTGGTTCTTGGATTACTTCTGACCATATGGACATTTTTTCTCTCAGTATATGTTGAAAGTTTGAGTTTCCTTTCTGACCTTGGCACGAGACCACAGTTTTATCTACCTTTACAAGTGTATGTAAACGTTAGAATAAAGAAAAATAAATGCATGGGTAAAATCTGACCTTATGTTTGATCCTCCAGCACCATCCGCCATGAGAGTAGACCTTCTTCTGCCACTTTAGTGAGACCATACCTCTTTCTTGCAGTAACGTCCCACATACGTCTCTCATTAGCCGGGATACTAGAGCCAGCTGAGACAGCGTGAAGCTGTCCAGAAACCCTGCGATATGGATGAGAAGCTCAAACGGCAGCTTGCTCAGAGAGTCCAGGTTGCGAGCCCGCTTCCTATCGGTCATCACTGTTTTCACACCATCATACAGAACCGGTGGCACCTCAGGTCTCAGAGTGAATGTGCTGAGGTCTTTATCATAGGACACCGTGGCTCTGTGTGAGGACGGTTGGAACCGTCTCTGGCTGAAGGTGCATCCCAAATAAGCCATTTTTCTATAGAGGCGTTCAAGACGCCTCCCAACAGTCTTTAAAGAACGAAGTTCAGGGGTAAACCAAGGAGAGGAATGGGTAGAGGGGACTACTACATTTATAATAGGTGCAAAGGAGTCAAGAGTAACAGACACAGTTTTATGGTAAGAAGTAACTATTTCATCAAGGGAACGGAGCTCAAGCAGACTAGGCAGAGATGTTTCTAGGGAAGCAGAGAAAGACGATGGGTCAATAGATGAGGTTCGGCGATAAGTTAAGCAAGTTTTAGACATAGGCTTAGGGACCGGAAGAGAAAGAGATGAGATAATGAGCTTATGATCAGAGATAGGTGTGAGAGAAGGTGTGAAGGTATTACTAATGAGATTGGGAGTAGAACAGATTAAATCCAAAGTGTGACCACGATTATGGGTTGGAAAAGTGACATGCTGAAGCAAGTCAAAACAGTTTAATAGTGCGAGAAAATCAGCAGTTGAGGTAGATGGAGTGTCAATGTGAATATTGAAATCACCAAGAACAATTAATAAAGATGAAATTGAACTGACAGATGTGAGTATTTCAGAGAACTCAGTAAGAAAATCTGGAATGGAATGCTTTGGTGGTCGGTAAACTAACAGGATGATAAACAGACAGTCTGAGTGAACTTTTAGCACCATATATTCAAAAGTAGCAGCATTACTAAAACCAAGTTCAGACACTTTTAAGTTATTACTAAAGAAAACAGCCAGACCCCCCCCCACGACCAGTAAGCCTGGGGCGAGAAAGGTAATTAAAGCCAGTTGGGGTGGCAGCATTTAAATAAAAATGATCGCCCGGGGGTTGCCATGTTTCAGTCAAGCAGAGTATGTCAATCTGATGTTGAAAAATTAAGTCATTGATCAGGACTGCCTTGTCAGATAATGAACGACAGTTAAACAGGGCCAGTGTAGATGCATGACGATGAGCAGGATTTGAAGTGGGTAATGAATTTGAACGAGGAATTTCACGAAGCACAGAAGAGTCTATACCACGGCGAGCCTTCAAGAATTGTCTGGGTCGGCGAACAGGTGTCCAGATTGTAGGTATAGAAATGTTCAAAGCTGGAGAAGAAGATGCAACCTTTTTGCGACCACGATGTAAATAATGACGTCGTAGAATGCCATAGTTGTAGCACAGGGTGGAGACAGAAGTGTCCAAAGGGTAGGATAAGCGGAGGAGACGCAACTCAGCAGTAGAATAGGCAATACAGGAAAAGTTTGCAAAGGCAGAATAGACACCAGTAGCAGCCATTATTCCAAAAAAACGAACAATTAGATAAGCCCAGCAAAGCGAAAGTGGTAAAAAGTGGTGAAAAGCCAGCTTTAGGACCATGGCTGGTATGCAACAGGTGGCGACACAGCACCCAAAAGCCAAACGCTAAAATGCTACGTTAGCCGACACTAAAACCAGATGCCACGGAACCAAGAGTCAGTATTAGTTGAGACTAAAACTGGCCTGATAGCAGACAGCAAAATGAAAGAGCGTTTACTCACCCATCGGGCTGAAAGCACAGCGTCTAGAACAGTGAAGAAGGCTCGAGGCTAGCTTAGGCAGACACACCGGCAGCGCATGGCTCCCAAAGCAAAGCAGACCACAGTAAACACAGTCGCTAAGGCAGTTATAGTTCATAGCAGTTCGAGGATTCAAGAAGTGAAAAATATAATTGTCGTCACCAAGCACACATTAGTTAAGTCCATAAAAATCCTCGGGATGAAACGGATGAAACAGAGAAAAACGAAAACAAAACAAACAGTCCATGTCGGGAGTGGCAGCCAAACAAGCGCACAACGTGCCCCGGAAACGGAAAAAGTGATGATATACAGTGTATCACAAAAGTGAGTACACCCCTCACATTTCTGCAGATATTTAAGTATATCTTTTCATGGGACAACACTGACAAAATGACACTTTGACACAATGAAAAGTAGTCTGTGTGCAGCTTATATAACAGTGTAAATTTATTCTTCCCTCAAAATAACTCAATATACAGCCATTAATGTCTAAACCACCGGCAACAAAAGTGAGTACACCCCTTAGTGAAAGTTCCTGAAGTGTCAATATTTTGTGTGGCCACCATTATTTCCCAGAACTGCCTTAACTCTCCTGGGCATGGAGTTTACCAGAGCTTCACAGGTTGCCACTGGAATGCTTTTCCACTCCTCCATGACGACATCACGGAGCTGGCGGATATTCGAGACTTTGTGCTCCTCCACCTTCCGCTTGAGGATGCCCCAAAGATGTTCTATTGGGTTTAGGTCTGGAGACATGCTTGGCCAGTCCATCACCTTTACCCTCAGCCTCTTCAATAAAGCAGTGGTCGTCTTAGAGGTGTGTTTGGGGTCATTATCATGCTGGAACACTGCCCTGCGACCCAGTTTCCGGAGGGAGGGGATCATGCTCTGCTTCAGTATTTCACAGTACATATTGGAGTTAATGTGTCCCTCAATGAAATGTAACTCCCCAACACCTGCTGCACTCATGCAGCCCCAGACCATGGCATTCCCACCACCATGCTTGACTGTAGGCATGACACACTTATCTTTGTACTCCTCACCTGATTGCTGCAGCTCAGTTTCAGGGTGTTGGCAATCTTCTTGTAGCCTTGGCCATCTTCATGTAGCGCAACAATTCGTCTTTTAAGATCCTCAGAGAGTTCTTTGCCATGAGGTGCCATGTTGGAACTTTCAGTGACCAGTATGAGAGAGTGTGAGAGCTGTACTACTAAATTGAACACACCTGCTCCCTATGCACACCTGAGACCTAGTAACACTAACAAATCACATGACATTTTGGAGGGAAAATGACAAGCAGTGCTCAATTTGGACATTTAGGGGTGTAGTCTCTTAGGGGTGTACTCACTTTTGTTGCCGGTGGTTTAGACATTAATGGCTGTATATTGAGTTATTTTGAGGGAAGAATAAATTTAGACTGTTATATAAGCTGCACACAGACTACTTTTCATTGTGTCAAAGTGTCATTTTGTCAGTGTTGTCCCATGAAAAGATATACTTAAATATCTGCAGAAATGTGAGGGGTGTACTCACTTTTGTGATACACTGTATATATACTGTATATATATATATATATATATATATATATATATATATAAAACTTGTACGTGAACGCCCCCTTGTGGAAGCTTTATGTTACACCTTGTAAATCACAGTGGGACCAGATTATGCATTGTTGCGTGGGTTATAAAAACCCTGATCTAATGTTTGTTTCTGTTTACATGGACACAAAAGGATCAGGCACAGAGGATTCTTCTTTGCATAACATCCTAAGCCTATGGGGACATAAAGCTTGCTTGACTGTAGACATTGTCACCCCTGTTCCAGGACCTGTTTTTGGTGGTTCTTGGATTACTTCTGACCATATGGACATTTTTTCTCTCAGTATATGTTGAAAGTTTGAGTTTCCTTTCTGACCTTGGCACGAGACCACAGTTTTATCTACCTTTACAAGTGTATGTAAACGTTAGAATAAAGAAAAATAAATGCATGGGTAAAATCTGACCTTATGTTTGATCCTCCAGCACCATCCGCCATGAGAGTAGACCTTCTTCTGCCACTTTAGTGAGACCATACCTCTTTCTTGCAGTAACGTCCCACATACGTCTCTCATTAGCCGGGATACTAGAGCCAGCTGAGACAGCGTGAAGCTGTCCAGAAACCCTGCGATATGGATGAGAAGCTCAAACGGCAGCTTGCTCAGAGAGTCCAGGTTGCGAGCCCGCTTCCTATCGGTCATCACTGTTTTCACACCATCATACAGAACCGGTGGCACCTCAGGTCTCAGAGTGAATGTGCTGAGGTCTTTATCATAGGACACCGTGGCTCTGTGTGAGGACGGTTGGAACCGTCTCTGGCTGAAGGTGCATCCCAAATAAGCCAGTGGACACCGCTCCTCAAACCAGCCGTTCAGAGAGAACTGGATATCAGAGTGAACGTTCTTATAGTGAGAAGGGAACTCGTCTCGTCTGAAGGAATGGCAGCAGACGTACGTGAACGCTGAGCTGGATTTGTTGTGCCTATTGGTGACACTCTCAGTTTGAATCTGGACGTGAAGCTTTAGAGCCCGTTCTGCTGTGATGTCTGCCAGGGTGGCATCTGCCTTGAAAGGAGCCGAGTAAAAATCATAGGTCTGAGTTCCCTTATCCCTAAGAAGGGAATCTGTACCACTGGACTCTGCAATCAGGTGTCCTCTTAGCTCCTTCTCCAACGAACACAAAAGGGTTGCTTGAACTTCATCCCATTTTGGCACATCATCCAGGTCAATGCCCAGGTCTGACGTGTCAACGGCTTGACAGACCTTCTTGTAATGTGAGGGATTGCGGATATGACCCGGCCTCGCCTTGAAGCTGGTGGGGACCTTGAATGTTCGCACTGTTTTGATCTTCATGGGTTGCAAATGTTCATATATGAATTTTTTCTTCGGACGTGTATCACAAGCAAACAAGGACGTGGCTATCAGATATTTGTCCTCGTCCATCTCATATGGGTTAAAATGTGGCATATCAAAAGATGGATTTGATTCCACAGTTTCAGGTTGAGTCTCTTCCTGCAGGATTTCGAGCCTTGTTGGATTTGCCTGGAGCTTCAGCTCAGTGCTGGTGGAACTAGGCTCTGTGCCCATTGATTTAATGGTATGTTTGCAACCGCTCAGCTCCATACTGAAGATCCTCTCCCAGATATCGTACCTGTCGATACCTGAAACATTAGTGTCTTTTGCTATGGCTTCTCTCTCTTCCTGTGTTAACTCCCCCTCCTGTAATTCACACCCTGGATAAACACCTGCAGATGTTGAAGCTTCCAGAACGTCTGTATATACCCCTCCGACCGCTCCTTCGAGCTCTTGATCTTCTTTGGGTTTTTCCTTCAGCTTTTCAATCAGTTCAGGAAACAGAGTTTTCATTTTGAGGGAGTGAAACAGGTACCCTTGGTCCCGGAGCGCCATGGAGAGGTCCAGTGGTTCCTGCGTATAGTTCTCCTTCAAGATATTGTTGTAAAACTCAGGAGGCTCGGCCTCTTCGATGGGCCAGCGGTTCCACTCCATCGAGCAGACCACCACACTGGCAGGACACACCTTCAGGTGTTTAGCCAGGTATGATCGACACATGGTAAGCGGGCAGCCATAGTTGGCGTTCAGGCAGGGAACTTTCTCATTAGGACACAGCAGTATGTGTTCTTCTTCTTTGCACATGTGAAAGGAGGCGCCGCAGAGCAAGCGGCAGTTGACGACCATACATGACACGGAGATTTCTATGATGACTTTGCAGTACCTTCTGTGACAGGTCTCACAGTGCCTGTGCAGCTTGGATGCCAGGGTCTTCTGCCTTCCCTGAGGTGAATATCATAAAGTAAGCTCATTTTTTTAGTCCTTTGGTGGAACATTTAGGTTAAGAGAGGTTTTACTTACCATATCTGCAAATCAGAGTCAGGCAGAGATCTTGATTTGATAATCTGAAACAAAATCCTTATCAAAACCTGAAGCTGACTTCAAGGAACAACATGACCCTAAAATGATCAATTGTACACTCCCTCATGTGGTGAAAATAGTACAATATTCAGCAATCTACTACAATCACACACCAACTAGAATGCATATGAAGCATTTACACCACAACGCATGCCCGAACTTACCCTACTTGCTGAACATAACAATGATATCAAACACTCGTGAAAATGTAGACTGTCCTATTTGATCGAGGTGTTGTTAGTGACCAGCTTTGCCGACCAAAGGAAAGACGAAATGTACTTTTGTAACTGTGAGCCTGAATGTTAAAAATAGAGAATGGCTGGCATGGTGGACGCATGACCTGACAACGCTGCTGAAATATGGAGTCCGGTTACACTCAGTATAACAGGCTCAGTATAACAGGCTCAGTCTTATCAAACACAGTTCTGTCTGAGCTGTAGTTACATCTGTCTCCTAATGTGGTGCTTTGTGCAGGCCACAGAGGTTTGGAGATTCCTAAAGAACAAACTTCTCAAGCTGTGTCATGTTGTTATACACTGATTAGCCATAACATTAAAACCACTCACTGTCCATTTTATCAGCTCCACTTACCATATAGAAACACTTTGTAGTTCTACAATTACTGACTGTAGTCCATCTGTTTCTCTGCATGCTTTTAACCTGCTTTCACCCTGTTCTTCAATGGTCAGGACCCCCACAGGACCACCACAGAGCAGGTATTATTTGGGTGGTGGATCATTCTCAGCACTGCAGTGACACTGACATGGTGGTGGTGTGTTAGTGTGTGTTGTGCTGGTATGAGTGGATCAGACACAGCAGCGCTGATGGAGTTTTTAAACACCTCACTGTCACTGCTGGACTGAGAATAGTCCACCAACCAAATATATCCAGCCAACAGCGCCCTGTGGGCAGCGTCCTGTGACCGACTCAAACAGCAGCAATAGATGAGCGATCGTCTCTGACTTTACATCTACAAGACAGTGACAGTGAGTGGACATGGTAAACTCCAGCAGCGCTGCTGTGTCTGATCCACTCACACCAGCACAACACACACTAACACACCACCACCATGTCAGTGTCACTGCAGTGCTGAGAATGATCCACCACCTAAATAATACCTGCTCTGTGGTGGTCCTGGAGAGTCCTGACCATTGAAGAACAGCATGAAAGGGGGCTAACAAATCATGCAGAGAAACATCTGGACTATGTATGTAGTATGTAGAGAAACAGATGGACTACAGTCAGTAATTGTAGAACTACAAAGTGCTTCTATATGATAGGTGGAGCTGATAAAATGGACAGTGAGTGTAAAAACAAGGAGGTGGTTTAAATGTTATGGCTGATCAGTGTACAATTGATTTATTAGTAATTCTTATGGCCAAAACACATTAATTCAATAATTAGAAAAGGTGTCCCAATAATTTTGTCAATAAAGTGCATTTTAATATAATACAAAGTGGCAGCATTTTACATAATCATGGACATTTAGTTTACATTCCAAGCCTTCAGGTCAACCTTATCCATTAAATCATCTTTATCTATATTATATATGATGCATTTAAAAAAATGTGTCCACAATGTACATTTTAATATATTTTCTAAACACTTTAAAACAATTAAATGTAGCTATAAACAAACACTATCTCCGGCTGAAGAACTGTGTGAGGACTTTTTTCCTCTGCTTAACTCTTGAGTCTTCACTGGTTTCACACATGCCGGTCAGGGCGAAGGGCTTCGTTTTGGGCTCTGTCTGATAAAACGGGCACCGCTTAAGGTGCTCGGACATGGACCGAGTGTCATCGATACACCAACTGCCCACTCTACTGAACAGACTGCTGAACTCCCAGACCTATCAGAGAAGAAGAACATGATTACATATGTGAGATGTGATTTTACAGATCTTTTATTTAGCAGGTACAGAAATAATAGAAAAAGCAGATAAAAAGAGCTTTATTTAACATGATTATACTCAGATGGATTGCCAATTAACATGATGTGTCTGTTATAAAGACTTTATTTATAACTGTTTTATAAAGATCTTTTTTTTATTATATTCAACACCACACCGTTAACACCATTAACACCCTGTACTAAACACTGGACCTGTTATTTATGATTATTTATTATCATTTATTATCATGAGCACCTGCACTTTACATAAAACTGTCTACCACACACATATCTGCACAATTATATACCCATTAACACTCTATGTATAGTTATTTATTTTATATATCTATATTATTATTATTATTATTACTATGTATACCTAGTACTCCCATTCTTATAATTATTATTATTATTATGTGTATATTACTATATTACTGTGTATATAGACCTAATACCATATTTGTAAACAGGTATAGTCTATCTATCTGTCTGTCTGTCTGTCTGTCTGTCTGTCTGTATGTCTGTCTGTCTGTCTGTCTTTCGGTCGGTCTGTCTGTCTGTCTGTCTGTCTGTTGATCGGTCTGTCTGTCTGTCTCTATCTATCTATCTATCTATCTATCTATCTGTCTGTCTATCTGTCATTCTATCTATCTATCTGTGTCATTCGATCTATCTGTCTATCTGTCTGTCTGTCTATCTGTCTGTCTGTCTATCTGTCTATTTATCTGTTTATCCATCTGTCTATCTATCTTAGGAGTCCAAATTGCATGTGCATCAGTCCTAAATGGACTATGGACGCCATAATTCTTGAACGGCCCAATATTACAGCCTCAAAAATAACCAGAAACAAGCACCCCTACCACCCAGCTCAAACAAAAAACAAAGAAGAGTCTCCAGTCAGAAACCTGTATACTGAAGGCCAAAGTGTGGAGCACTAATCAGTAATAAAATTTTATAAAAACAAAAAGGCTAGCACAGCTCCATAGAAGATCCTTGATATAATCATATTATTATGGTTTTCCGTTATTTTGTCCAGCCTCTGTATGTACCACAGCATTCATCACGTCACTTACTATGGATGACTTCCATTTGGCTCCCCCGTGTGAGTACTGCTTCTTCCTCCATTTAAACCCAACCATTCCTCTCTCGTGAAGGAACGTTGCACTAACATCTCGGAACAGTTTAGACACCAGGGCTAGCTGGGAGAGCGAGAAGCTGTCCAGGTACCTGGCAATATGGCAGAGCACCTCAAATGGAAGATTACTCAAAGAATCTTCATATCCGACTTGGGTTTTCTGACCACTGATTATTTGAGAATCACTTATAGAAGACATGAAGACTTCAGGTCTGAGGGTGAAGATGCTCAGGTCCTGGTTGTACGATACCGTGGCTCTGTGTGTGGACGGCTGGAGACGTCGGTGAGTGAAGGTGCAGCCCAGGTAAGCCAGCGGACACCTCTGCTCAAACCATCCGTTCAAACAGGACTGGATATCTGAGTGTACGTTCTTAAAATGAGACCCAAACTCGTCTCTCCTGAAGAAATGTCCACACATGAAGGTGAACGCCGAGCTGGACTTGTTGTGCCTTAGAGTTGCGCTTTCCGTATCGAGCTGGAGATAAAGTTTTAACTCTTTTTGTAGGGTTATATCAGTCAGGGTGGCGTCATACTGAAACGGGGCTGTTAGGAAGTTGTACGTCTGAGTCGCGATGTCGACATAAAGTCCGTCGGTTCCTACGGTCTCGCTGATCTTGTGTCCTCTGACCTCCAGCTCAGCGGCGCATAGCAAGGTCGCAAACATCTCATCCATCTTCAGGACGTCCTCCACGGACACACCCAGGTCGGAGGTATCCACGCTCTTGTTCTCGGTCTTTACTCTGACTGCAGGATCTTTCATTTGGATGCGTTTGTACCTATAACTTGTGGGAACGTTAAAAGAATGAAGCGTCTGAACCGGTATGGGTTCAAGGTTTCCGTAAACAAAGTCTTTATCTCTGGGAGTGCACGCTTCGATCTGTCCGAAGGTGAGGAGCATGCGTCCGTGGTGAACCACGTACATGTTGTACTCTCTTAGATTCACTTCCTGACCAAGTCTTTCCAAGACGCCTTCCTGCCAAGGAGCAAGTCCAGTTTGAGAGATGTTTGGTTTAAAAGCAACTTCTCTACTTTCAACTTTGGGTTCCACTGCCTCCTTATTGACTCCTTGCTCAGAGGTAGCTAAGCTAGTAGAAACTTTAGATGCTTCCTTTTTGTCTGTCTTGTTTTTTGATTCTTCCTTCTCAGCCTGCCTGCAGCCCCCCATCTCCTTGCTGAACATCTTCTCAAATAGATCATACTTCTCTTTATTGACTGTTAGATCCTTGGGATCACCTTTAGGGGGATCGTTTACTGAGACCTTACTTATTGTGCAGTTATCAAGTTCTCCATTAACAACCGATTCACCCCCGGCTGCCTCTTCTATCTCTTCCTCTTGTGGAATAGGTTCCTCTGGTTCCTGCATCAACTGAGGAAAAAAGCTCCTCATGTTCAACCTGCTACACAACAGCTTTTGATCCCTGAGAGACATGGACAGGTCTAGAGCTTGATTCTCATTAGTGTCCATTATAAGATTTTCAATCAGAGGCGACTTTATGTCCTCGACGGGCCAGCGGAGCCACTCCATCGAGCAGAACACCATGCTAGCAGGACACACCTCCAGATGTTTGGCCAGCCTCGAGCGACACATGGTGACAGGGCAGCCGTAGTTGGCGTTAAGGCAGGGAACTTTCTCATTAGGACACAGCAGAATGTGTTCATCCTCTTTGCACATGTGAAACGAGGCGCCGCAGAGCAGTCGGCATTTGATGATAATGCACGACACGGAGATTTCTACAGGAGCTTTGCAGAACTTCCAGTGGCAGGTCTCACAGTGCCGGTGCAGCTTCGATGCTGCAGATCTTCTATATCTGCTCTAGAATGGTAAAAAAAAATGATTCAGTACAATTCTTTACAGCGGTACACTGGAATAAAATTGGGTGTGCTTTAAATCTTTACAATGGAGTCACTTGGGCAGAAAATATATTATTATCAATATATAAAATGTTAATTAAGCCAGAGAATATACATCATTTAAATATTAAAACATTTAACTATGTCTCTGATTTCCTCTTTACGATAATAAATCAGCTCTTAGCTACCTTTATTACATGTGAAATGATACAGAAACATTTTTTTATCAAACATACAAATATCTATCAAAAAGTAAACAGAGTAAACAGACCATGAGTTGTTTGGTGACAAATGATTTCCAGCCGTTCCTGTAAACAGAACAAAGTTTTTAAATACTACAGACAGCATAACCAGTACATAAAAAATACATTACATTTGTATGGGCGAGTATTTAATGGCAGTGCTGGAATTGTGATTCCTGTTTGAATTGTAATTCTCCTGTGACTGAATTATTAAAACATACTCGTCCACAAAACATAAAACACAGAACAAATTAAAATTCATCAGTTTATTGTGTTTTTTTTTTTTTTTAATATGTTGAATTTAAAAGTTGGAATTAAAAAGTAATTAAAAGTAAGTAATTGTAAGTTGGAATTAAAAGTAAAAAATAAGATGATACGACATTCTACATCACAGGACTAATAAGCTAAACTGCTGTGGGTTTGGTTTTTGTTTAACCTAGATAGATAGATAGACAGACAGACAGACAGACAGACAGACAGACAGACAGACAGACAGACAGATATATAGATAGATAGACAGACAGACATACAAACAGACAGATAGATAGACAGACAGACAAATAGATATATGGATAGATAGACAGACAGACAGATAGATAGATACTTTATTGATCCCGTTTTTAAACGTTTTTAAAAACCCACAATATAAATAAAACAATGTTTAAATGAGTAAAAAATGTTTTTGAATGAAGAAGTAAAATGTAATCATTCATTTACAGAACACTTGCAGAAATCACTGATATCAAGACTGCCATGACACACGTTCCTTACAAGTGTTTACAGAATTTTAAATGCAGTAAAAGGAAAATATACAAAAATAAACAATATACAGTAACCTACATTGTGAATTCACAAAATGTCATGAATTATGGCATTTTTATATAAATCTGACAGATATAAAAGGTTAGATTACCTTGAAGATAAGTCAAGCAACTCAAAGCTCTGTGTCTTCCAAGTGCAGGACTGTAAGTCAAGTTAAAAATAGCTGTTTAACACAGTGTTCCCAGATACATGACTGCTAAATGTCACCAAATGCCATGGCATATGAAATTAAGGTCAAACGATCAAATAAAGATTTTCCATGTGCTGCAAATGTAGCATTTCTGTAATTTATTTGTTTGTAAAGGAAAAACTAAATATAGTAGCGCAGAACATTAGAGGAGAACGTTCTCTAAGCTGTCCACTAGATGGCAGCACATCCTCAATTTAATGCGCATCGCATTAAAACACTATTACTCACTCACCTGGAAATATAGTGGTGCTTGAAAGTTTGTGAACCCTTTAGAATTCTATATTTCTGCATAAATATGACCTAAAACATCATCAGATTTTTACACAAGTCCTAAAAGTAGATAAAGTATTGTACAAAATATTGTACTTGGTCATTTATTTATTGAGGAAAATGATCCAATATTACATATTTGTGAGTGGCAAAAGTATGTGAACCTTTGCTTTCAGTATCTGGTGTGACCCCCCTTTGCAGCAATAACTGCAACTAAACGTTTCCGATAACTGTTGATCAGTCCTGCACACCGGCTTGGAGGAATTTTAGTCCATTCCTCTGGGATGTTGGTGGGTTTCCTCACATTAACTGCTCGCTTCAGGTCCTTCCACAACATTTCGATTGGATTAAGGTCAGGACTTTGACTTGGCCATTCCAAAACATTAACTTTATTCTTCTTTAACCATTCTTTGTAGAACGACTTGTGTGCTTAGGGTCGTTGTCTTGCTGCATGACCCACCTTCTCTTGAGATTCAGTTCATGGACAGATGTCCTGACATTTTCCTTAAGAATTCTCTGATATAATTCAGAATTTATTGTTCCATCAATGATGGCAAGCCGTCCTGGCCCAGATGCAGCAAAACAGGCCCAAACCATGATACTACCACCACCATGTTTCACAGATGGGATAAGGTTCTTATGCTGGAATGCAGTGTTTTCCTTTCTCCAAACATAACGCTTTTCATTTAAACCAGAAAGTTCTATTTTGGTCTCATCCGTCCACAAAACATTCTTCCAATAGCCTTCTGGCTTGTCCACATGATCTGTAGCAAACTGCAGATGAGCAGCAATGTTCTTTTTGGAGAGCAGTGGCTTTCTCCTTGCAACCCTGCCATGCACACCATTGTTGTTCAGTGTTCTCCTGATGGTGGACTCATGAACATTAACATTAGCCAATGTGAGAAAGGCCTTCAGTTGCTTAGAAGTTACCCTGGCGTCCTTTGTGACCTCGCCGACTATTACACGCCTTGCTCTTGGAGTGATCTTTGTTGGTCGACCACTCCTGGCGAGGGTAACAATGGTCTTGAATTTCCTCCATTTGTACACAATCTGTATGACTGTGGATTGGTGGAGTCCAAACTCTTTAGAGATGGTTTTGTAACCTTTTCCAGCCTGATGAGCATCAACAACTCTTTTTCTGAGGTCCTCAGAAATCTCTTTTGTTCATGCCCATGATACACTACCACAAATATGTGTTGTGAAGAGCAGACTTTAATGGATCCCTGTTCTTTAAATAAAACAGGGTGCCCACTCACACCTGATTGTCATCCCATTGATTGAAAACACCTGACTCTAATTTCACCTTCAAATTAACTGCGAATCCTAGAGGTTCACATACTTTTGCCACTCACAAATATGTAATATTGGATCATTTTCCTCAATAAATAAATGACCAAGTACAATATTTTTGTCTCATTTGTTTAACTGGGTTCTCTTTATCTACTTTTATGACTTGTGTGAAAATCTGATGATGTTTTAGGTCATATTTATGCAGAAATATAGAAAATTCTAAGGGGTACACAAACTTTCAAGCACCACTGTATATATATATATATATATATATATATATATATATATATATGTATTATGTATGTATTATGTATGTATTATGTATATAAGTTTGCTGGAGTGGTGTCACTCAGTGGAAATGCATTGTCTGATGTAATAAATTATTCTCTAGCAATATGCGGTGTGATGGATGTGATGTTTGGAAGACGTCTGGACCTGAAACTATAAAGTTTACTGGGCTTAGATGGTGTTTCTAAAGTAATGACCATATAGAATAAATGTATATTAATGTATGTAAAGCATACAGTACATAACCTTGTCCCATCCGACCTTGTAGAAGGAGCAGGCCAGTAGGAGTCCCTGCTGCTCCCACCGCTATCTACTCCACCGTTATATGTCCTACCCGCTTTCTGACAAATCACGCTTTCATTTCCAGGATTGGGTAGAACCTACAAGCATAAACGATCATCCAATCGCGGCACTGTACTGAATAACGATAGCCAATCATAATAGAGGAGGCGGGACTGTTCAGAAAACAGGTATGAGAAAAATAGTCTCCTAGTGATGGAGTTGGAAACAACATGCCGGAAGCAGAGAATCGAGATAGAAAGTTTTAGGAGTTGCAAAAGTACCAGTGAGACGTAAAAAGGAGAAATCAGGACTGGAAATACATTAGCAGGAGCAGAACACTAAACAGGACGCGTGAAAGTGAATAAAAGCGGTTTGCGGGTTAAATTAAACTCTGAATGAGTGTATTGGTGGAGGTACAATGGGATTACCAGCACTGGAATTCAGCGACTCTGTGGTGGACAGTCCAGACTTCAGAGATCGACTCAAATATCATGAAATCGAGCTGGATCGTACCAATAAATTCATCAAAGAGCTTATAAAGGATGGAAACATGCTCATCAGTGCTCTTAAAAGTAAGTTTGTATTGATTGCCTATAATTAATTGAGCAGATCTGATTGTGTGTATCTCTTGTTTTCAGATCTTTATCACCAGTCTATTAATTAAATGTTCTGATTATTCTATATAAATACAAAAATAAATGTAGCAGTTTAATACAAATGTTAATGTTATATTTAATTCATTGATCTGATCTGATTGTGTGTATCTCCTGTTTTCAGATCTTTATCATCAGTCTATAAATTAAATGTATTGATTCTTCTATATAACAGTAGTCTAATATTATATTTAATTAATTCTCTCATTATTATTCATTTTCACAGTTTATACACTTGTACAAATGCATTTTCCATGCATTTATATTACCTGATATTTATTTAGGTGTTACTTCTGATGAAAACTGTATATAAGATAGGATAAGATTCCTTTATTGATCACAGTGAGGGGAAATTCTAGTGTTACAGCAGCTCCAGTACAGTGTAAGTACAGTAGAATAAAATACAAATAAAGTAAATTGACTATTAAATGCAATTACTGTTATACAGCAGTACGACAAATACAGCTACAACGGTACCTTGAAATTTAACATCGATTGGTTATGGGAGTGGCGTTGAGTTTTAAGGTATTTTTTCCCATAAGAATGTTTGGAAAACCTGTTAAAGCGTTCCATGGTCCCATGGTACTGCATATAATTAAGGCTAATGTAAAATAATGGGGTTGTTTTTGACACTTATACACTGAAAATAACACAAATCTAATATAAAAACACTGAAATACAATTTAAAAACAGAAAGAAATTAATATTAAAAATCTGCTCTTCACTGTAACCTCTTTTCTTATGCTTCTTAATTAGTGGAGGGAACCTATGAGCGGTAATAATTAAGAGAAGTTTAGTGCTCCTGTGTTGTTCTTTTAATACATTTTAACAATAAGCTCTCGGAAAAGCTGATTCATGTTAGCATCACCTCTGTTACAGTTAACCCAATAACAATCAGCCCTGTTACCATTGACAATGTTACCCATGTATTAATGAAGGTGCAGTTGTCTGTTAAAAGAAATGTCAAAATGAATGAATGGCACTCTCACATTAAGAACTTAAAACTGCATCTTTAAAAAAAAAAAAAAAAAAATTAAACATATTGTTGATTGGCGCCCAGGTGACGCAGCGGGATATTCCGCTTGCTTGCTTGTAGTTTCTGAGTTTTCCGGTTGGCTGGGCGCCATCTAGAGGGCATAATTGGCAGTGCCTGCAGCAGATACTAATTGGCCACCGTATCTGCAGGGTGGGGACCGGACTATGTGTGTGCAATCGGGTATCCCTCAGCAGCGGAAGACAAAAATTGAGTGCGCTAAATCGGGAGGAAAATGGGGAGACAATGCATTAAAAAAAAAAAAGAAAATAAAAAAAAAACATGTTGTTGATCATTAACAATGACTGATTTTTTCATGTCCGGGTTTTTTCAACTATACAGCCGTGTGTAAAGTGTAGAATAAGCATCATAAGTGGAATAAGGACAAACATAAGATGAAACATAAACTCACTATTATCAGCTCAGCATTCTGTAGGTTGGAGGTTAGGTTAAACGTCTACCCAGATTTATAAATAACTAAATGTACAACAAACAATTTCATAGGCCGCTCAGGTGGCGCAGCGGTAAAAAACACATGCTGGAACCAGAGCTGGGATCTCGAATACATCGTATCGAAACTCAGCTCTGCCTGCCGGCTGAGGCTGAGCGGCCTCATGAACAACGATTGGCCTGTTGTTCAGATGGGCGGGACTAAGCCGGATGGGGTCTCTCTCTCATGGACACGCTAAAAAAAGGGAGGAAAAGGGGAGAAAATGCATAAAGAAAATATATTTATTAAAAAAAAACTATTTCATAATACTCGCAGTTATGATAACTGATTTACAAGTAAACATTTTTAGTTATTCAGCGTCTGATAGGAGATCTATAAAATAATAAAATTGCTGTAAACATAAGTGGGATGATTGCTGATGCAGGCCTGAACACTGTTCCTATCAGCCCTGTTACTATGATATAAATTAGTAATAAATGTCTCTAATACACTAATAATGCCTTCACTAACTACATTTTTAAATCTGCAAAATAAATATTGTATTTTTATAGATTAAAGCTTTGAAATTAATTTTGAAAGTAACTTTTAACATAACTTATCATGAGGTAACAGGTTTCTTTCTCATCCTTTACTACACAACTTCAATATGTTAACGTCTTAAATAAGTGTGATCAGTTTGATCCTCACAGGCATTCAGAAATGCGACAATGACATGTAAAGACCGCTGGGGTCCAATAAGCGTAGCCCAAAAAATGTTTCAGCATCTTGCAGGTTATCACCAGGCAGCCGAGAGATTAGTCATTTCTGTGGATAGAGGCCAGGACATAGAGGTTGGCGGGGGAGGTCAACAATTTGGCAGTATACAGGTCTAGTGCAGACTTGTGTGCTGGGTTGGATTCCCATTATTGAGCAGCCACACAACCAGTGATCACCATACAGGACCAACTGGGTGGCACGGTGGCTCAGTGGGTAGCACTGTCACCTCACAGCAAGAAGGTCCTGGGTTCGATCCCCAGGTGGTGCAGTCCAGGTCCTTTCTTCTCATGTCTGTGTGGGTTTCCTCCGGGAGCTCCGGTTTCCTCCCACAGTCCAAAGATGTGCAAGAGGTGAACTGTAGATACAAAATTGTCCATGACTGTGTTTGACATTATTTTATAAGCATCACTTTATTTCTGCAACATTCACAAGTACTTTCCCTCAGGAGCATTAAGCAAATGGTTTAGTAAACCTACAATAAAGTATCACGGTATTAAGAAGACGACATACAGCTTAAAACAATCATGACCCGGTTACTACAGTTTATTTAACGTTCTTACGTTTAACAAAGTCAATCACGCCAATGTGCTCACTCACTCACTTACAATTTAGAGTCACAGTACATCAACTAGATTGTGTTTTGAAGGTGTGACAGAACTGAGTTACCCAAGGGAAGAACATACCAAATTTACAGACAGTAAATGATGTGAGGATCAAACCCTGGAGCTGTGTTCTACATATTGCACCACTACCACACAATCCCATGTTTCCTTTAAGTGGGTTCAGTGACAGTAGCATTAAAGAGACTAGACTGGTGCCGCTCAGGTGGCGCAGCGGTAAAAACACATGCTGGAACCAGAGCTGGTATCTCGAATACATCGTATTGAATCTAGTAGGTAGGCTAAGGCTGAGCGGCCACATGAACAACGATTGGCCTGTTGTTCATATGGGCGGGACTAAGCCGGATGGGGTCTCTCTCTCATGACTGGTGCAATTACGACCTCTGCTGGCTGATTGATGGCACTTGCACAGAGATGAGAAAAGAGTGCTCTCAGGGTGTGTCTCTCCGTACACAGTGCTGAGCTGCACTGCACTCATCAAAGTGTAGGTGATAAGATGCATACGTGTCGGAGGGGGCGTGGGTTAGCTTCAATGTCCTCAATCAGAGAAGGGTTTTGGCATTAGTGGAAAGGAAGCATGATGCAATCGGGCAATTGGACGCACTAAAAAGGGGAGAAAATGCATAAAACAAACAAAAAAAAAATATATATATATATACAGACTGGTAAATTCAAACCCTGCCAGCAGAACGCTCTTCCTACTGCTGATGTTCATGGGAAATGAGTCTGTTTGAGAGATAAAGAGTTTGATGCATCTACCATGAAGAGTTTTTCCCTCCGTTCGAGCTCTTTCTCACATGTTCTTCTTTCATTCTTTGCCAGTGTTGCCCTTTCTGGCGGCTCTGCCATGACAACATGGCTCTCGCTGAAACCCCTCCTTACCAAACCAAGTGAACGACTTCCCAGAAAGCTCTGCAGCACCTTTACTGGATTTTTGAGTCATGCTGGAATTTTTTATTAAAACTGGGATTAGAATCATTCTGAAATTTGATTCACGTCCCATGTAAATCATCGATGGGGTTTGATTCATATTGTGATTTGATTTTTGCTTTAAATGAGTTCATTGATTCATAATATAAATTTATATGTTCAAGAGCTGAATATATATTTATATATATATAGTATATATAGTATTTATATATGTATTCATCCTAGGCTTTAATTTGATTCATACTGAGATTTGTTTTGCACTTTAATTAAACTTGTTGATTCATTATGTAATTAGGACGGCATCTTACAGCAAGAAGGTCCTGGGTTCAATCCCCAGGTGGGGCGGTCCGGGTCCTTTCTGTGTGGAGTTTGCATGTTCTCCCTGTGCCTGCGTGGGTTTACTCCGGGTGCTCCGGTTTCCTCCCACAGTCCAAAGACGTGCAAGTGAGGTGAATTGGAGACACTAAATTGTCCATGACTGTGTTTGATATAAACTTGTGAACTGATGAATCTTGTGTAATGAGTAACTACCGTTCCTGTCATGAATGTAACCAAAGTGTAAAACATGACATTAAAATCCTAATAAACAAACAAACAAACAAACAAACAAACATTATGTTATTTTATACATTCAGGGGTTGAATTTATATTTAATTTATTTATTCATACTATGTTTTGATTCATTCTATGTTTCTATTTGTTATGGGGTTTTTATTTTTACTTGGATCTGAATCACTTTGAGAGTTGATTCACATTGGGAGTTGATTCATACTAATATTTCAATCTTAGTCATACTTTAGTTTAAAAACTCACGTGAGGAGAATATGCCAAACCCCATGCGAATTCCATAGGACCCATGTTGCTGTGCGTCACCTCTATGCCGCCCCTGTGTTGCCCTCTTATTACGAATTTCTTGAGTATTGTATTGTGCTGTTCCTCTGATGTGTATTTGATACGTCTGATATGCAGATTCAGTTCTGGCTTTATTATATAAGCAGATTTCACAGATAAACTCAAGTGCTGACAGTCACTTTTGTGTGTTCATGATACAGTTATGAAAATGGAAGTCGTCTAAACTTGGTAATTGATACCGAGTTGTTTTTTTTTTTTCTTTTTCTTGCAGATCTTTCTGCAGCTGTGCAGAAATTTTCACAGTCCCTTCAGGATTTCCAGTTTGAATGTATCGGTGATGCAGAAACAGATGATGAGATTAACATCGGTAAGTGACTAACCGAGTCTTCTGAGAATTCACCACCACCTCAACACAGCAGAGCGGACGTCAGCGTTCTAGACTTTAAATCCAGCAGAAATAAATAATCAGCTGGTGCTGGCAGTGACACACTTGTGATTATTAATCATGGTGAAATCACACACACTTTTAGGACTGACACTCACAGCTGGAAGTAAAATAAAATTCATGCATTATTCCTAGCCGGCAGATTTGCTTTGGTAGTTTATACTGGTGCTGTCAGACTAATCTTTTAGCTACCGGTTTAGCAAAGTCAGGCGTCTACTTGGGATGAGATGGAAAGGGTGGCGGAGGCCCTGTGATGGATTGGCATTTTGTCTGGTGTGTGTTACTGCATGGTGCCCAGTGAGTCCAGGGGAACAGTACCCACAGCAGCCAGGATAAAAACGCTTATCCAATTAGTGTCGGGGGTGGGTGCTGGAGCCAATCCCAGCTTTTCAATGGGTGCAAGGCACACAGTAACACCCTGAACCAGGGCAGACACATATGTACACACCCATTCACCTATAGGGCAATTCAGTGTCTCCAATTAACCTGACTCCACGCTCCCGGAGGAAACCCATGCAGACACGGGGAGAACATGCAAACTCTGCACGGCAAGGACCCAGACCGCCCCGCCCCGCCCCGCCTGGGGATCGAACACAGGACCTTCTTGCTATGAGGCGACAGTGCTACCCACCGAGCCAAAAAAACATGAAAGCGAAATGAACAATTAGTCTGGATATATACAGAGAGCATAGTGTGTTTCACCTATAGGAATCTCTGGTTGTGGTCAGCAGGGAATTAAATATGTCCAAATTGGGAGAAAAATGGGGGGTAGTAGGTTATTACACAGGAACATTTAATTCAATTTAATTAGGTAGCAGCAGCTATACCACCAGGGGGGTGCATTAAAGGGTTAATCCAGTACAAATGTTGTACACTTGGTCAGATTTCACTTCAGTTTTTAGCAAAGTATCTGTGCTGGAGGTTTTTGCCATGACTTCATTTCCATGTCCTCATTCCGAGCTGGGCACATGTCCTCAGTCACAACAACACAGCTACAAACATTGCGGCCCATTTCCACCACAGCTAGCACCACCACGCACCAGTCTCAGCCTCATTCAGCGCTAAACAATGATGCTCTTCATCACACAGAGAACAAGCGCTGCCTGCGTTTGATTATTCTGGAATCAAAAATGTCACGTTGTATAAAGTACAGAAATGTTTCGCTCTTAATGAGATGGTGGAATAAAAAAACCTAGCACATGTTCTTTATAGAGTACGGAGCCCCTTAGGGGTCACTAAGGAAAAAAATATATATGAAGACAAAATCCGTACCCTCGGTTTAGTAATCCGTACCCTCAGTTTAGTAAACCGTACGCACGGATTAGTAAACCGTACCCTCAGTTTAGTAAACCGTACCCTCAGTTTAGTAAACCGTACGCACGGATTAGTAAACCGTACCCTCAGTTTAGTAAACCGTACCCTCAGTTTAGTAAACCGTACCCTCGGTTTAGTAATCCGTACCCTCGGTTTAGTAAACCGTACCCTCGGTTTAGTAATCCGTACCCTCGGTTTAGTAAACCGTACGCACGGATTTGTAAACTGTACTCTTAGTTTAAAGTCCGTCCGCGGTCACGCTAACTGCGCTACAAGTTTTACTGTGCGCCTAAAACCTGTTTTACGGTAATACAGTTGCGAAGCATTGAAGAGGATAAAGCATCTTTTTGCAGCTTAATATATTAGATATAATAAACACACACACACACACACACACACACACATATATATATATATATATATATATATGTGTGTGTGTGTGTGTGTGTGTGTGTTTGTTATATCTAATATATAGTATGTTAAGCTGCAAAAATATGCTTTATCCTCTTCAATGCTTCGCAACTATATATATATATATATAGGCAACAAAAGCACATAACATGGTAAAATTATGCAAATGTATAATTTTAAAATTCCATTAAAACAAGTGGAATTCTTACAGACCAATTTGAAAGGTCTAAAATAAGCAAATCAAATTATTATCAAAGTACTCCACTTTTTTCTTTAAGAGCATTAACTCTTTTATTAATGGAATACATTTCATACATCTTTACTGTAGTAATCTGGGGTGATGGGATAGCAAACTTATTAAAAAGTCAAATCAATAACAATAAATAAACAATAAATAAATCAATAAATAACACTAGTACTCATCTTGTGATTTTGAGACTATTTTACCCTAGGAATTTAGAATAATAGGATTGCAAACCAACGTAAAGTAAAATGCAAATCAAATTATTATCAAATCGCCCCATCAGACTCTTAAAGAATACTTCTACTTCTACTTACTGACTTTATGAGTCTCAGACATTTATACTGTACATTTCACTTTACGTTGGTTTGCAATCCTATTATTCTAAATTCCTAAGGTAAAATAGTCTCAAATCACAAGATGAGTACTCGTGTTATTTATGATTGTGGGGTGGCATTTGATAAGATTTTGATTTGACTTTTTAATAAGTTTGCTATCCCATCACCCCAGCTGTAAAAAGATGCTTTATTCTCTTCAATGCTTCGCAACTGTATTACCGTAAAACGGGGTGTGGGCGCACAGTAAAACTTGTAGCGCAGACAATCCGTGCGTACGGTTTACTAAACTGAGGGTACGGTTTACTAATCCGTGCGTACAGTTTACTAAACCGAGGGTACGGTTTACTAATCCGTGCGTACGGTTTACTAAACCGAGGGTACGGTTTACTAATCCGTGCGTACGGTTTACTAAACTGAGGGTACGGTTTACTAATCCGTGCGTACGGATTTCGTCTTCACATATTTTTTTTCCTTAGTGACCCCTAAGGGGCTCCGTAATAGAGGGAAACAGCTCAGCACTTTTACTTAGTGATACTCTATAATGCCTAAAGTATTCACTCGTCTGCCTTCACACGCATATGAACTTAAGTGACGTCCCATTCTTAATCCATAGGGTTTAATATGATGTCGGCCCACCCTGTGCAGCTATAACAGCTTCAATTCTTCTAGGAAGGCTTACCACAAGGTTTAGGAGTGTGTTCATGGGAATTTTTGACCATTCTTCTTGAAGCGCATTTGTGAGGTCAGACACTGATGTTGGACGAGAAGGCCTGGCTCACAGTCTCCGCTCTAATTCATCCCAAAGGTGTTCTATCGGGTTGAGGTCAGGACTCTGTGCAGGCCAGTCAAGTTCTTCCACACCAAACTCATCCACGTCTTTATGGACCTTGTGCTTTGTGCACTGGTGCGCAGTCATGTTGGAACAGGAAGGGGTCATCCCCAAACTGTTCCCACAAAGTTGGGAGCACAGAAATGTCCAAAATCTCTTGGTGTGCTGAAGCATTAAGAGTTCCTTTCACTGGAACTAAGGGGCCGAGCCCAACTCCTGAAAAACACCCCCACACCATAATCCCCCCTCCACCACACTTTACACTCGGCACAATGCAGTCAGACAGGTACCGTTCTCCACCAAACCCAGACTCGTCCAGCATGATTCGTCACTACAGAGTCCAGTGGCGGCGTGCTTTACACAATTGCATCCGACGCTTTGCATTGCGCTCGGTGATGTAAGGCTAGGATGCAGCTGCTCGGCCATGGAAACCCATCCCATGAAGCTCTACACACTGTTCCTGAGCTCATATGAAGGCCACATGAAGTTTGGAGGTCTGGAGCGATCGACTCTGCAGAAAGTTGGTGACCTCTGTACACTATGTTCCTCAGCATCCGCTGACCCGCTCTGTCATTTTACATGGCCAAACACTTTGTGGCTGAGTTGCTGTCGTTCCCAATCGCTTCCACTTTATATAATACCACTAGCAGTTGACTGTGGAATATTTAGTAGCGAGGAAATTTCACAACTGGACTTGTTGCACAGGTGGCATCTTATCACGGTCCCACGCTGGAATTCATTGAGCTCCTGAGAGCGACCTGTTCTTTAACTAATGTTTGTAGGAGCAGTCTGCATGCCTAGGTGCTTGGTTTTATACACCTGTGGCCATGGAATTTAATGATTGGGTGGGTGAATGAATACTTTTGGCAATATAGTATATCTTGGTGAATAAAAAGGGGTCAGAAACATGATTAAAAGCATTAAAATGGCTGTTATTATTATTAAGTGAAGAGTATTAAGTGGGTACTGATTTAGCAGTTCAGTAAACTGGAGGCTAACAGATTAATTGTCTTCTGTCTGAGCTACATCAGCATTATTGTCTCGTCGTTCCACATTTTTGCTAAGTGAGTCTGAGTAAACGTGCTGTCTCTGTGTTCACGCTCCTCGGATGCATTAGCGCAGCTGAAATATGTCACGCTGCGCCCGAGAGACTGTTTACTCAGAGGCCTGCGTTAATAACCCGAAATATGTAGCCCTGGGACGCATGTTTGAAAGAGCTGAGAGCAGAAGATTAGTGTAGGGGTCGTCCGGCTCTTATCATCGAACAGGAAATTGTTGTGTATTCCACACAGGAAGTGATGTAGCTAAAGATGTTTACTAAACCTGACAGAGATAAGCTGTCGGGGTACAGAATTATACACAGTACACGGTGCTTTAAGATTTTCCCTGAAGTCACTGGTTCAGTTCAGGAATAGTGTTTAAATTTTGTCCCACTTGACTGCAGGGATTTACTTCCATTCAGGTAGAAAAGCATTATGCAGTAAGTGTGGCTCGCAGTCTGCATTCTAATTCATTCTAAAGCTGTCAGATGGATTTCACATTAGGACATTTGTGTTGTCTTAACAAACCATGTTTTTATTGAGATTTCTTAACAGGAAGGGCCTTCCCCAAGGTGTTGCTGACATTCTAGCAGCACATTGTTCTGAAATGTCACTGTATGCTAAAGAACAAAAACATCCATATATAACGTTATGTCTTCTCCACTTTTGGAATGAACTGACACCACCAAATTTGTCCCTGATTTACACTATTTGGCCAAAAATATGTGGACACCTGACTGTACGCTTGTTGGACTTTTCATTCCAAACCATCGACAATAATATGAGGTTGCACCTCACTGCAGTTATAACAGCCTCTATTCTCCTGGGAAGCCTTTACACAAGATTTTGGAGTGTGTCTGTGGGATGTTGTGCCCACTTAGTAAAAAGAACCTTTGTGAGGTCAAGCACTGATGTTGGATTTTGAGACACAATACTGCAAATCTATGTAAACTTTTGACTCTAACTGTAAATACTTGGTCAAAAACGCTGTAGAATTTTAATCTACTTGATTTTAAACATGATGCCACCACCAGCCTCAGTACTGGGAAGTGAAGAGTTTCACCTCGTGTAGTGACTCAGATGACTGAGTGACTGACTGACTCGTGTAAAATTTCAGGTTGCCACAAGATTTTGGAGTGTGCGCATGGGACTTTTGTTTAGTGAGAAGAACTTTTGTGAGGTCAGGGACTGATGTTGGACGACCTCAGTGTTCCCAAACGTGTTCAGGGCTCTGTGCAGGTTTTTATGGTCCTCAGTTTGTGCGTGGTGGTACAATCCTGCTGAACCGAGAAAAGGCCTTCCCCAAACTGTTCCCACAAAGTTGTATTTGCTAGAATTAATTTCATACACCTACTAACAGTGACTGTGGCTGAAACTCCTGAGCTCAGTTCTTATCTTTTGGCCATGGGGTGGATCATGTAATTACGTAAACATGCTTCCGGCGCCCAGGTGGCACAGCGGGATATTTCGCTAGCACACCAGCACCGAGATTCTGTCGGCTGGCCATCTAGCGGGCACAACTGACAGTGCCTGCAGCAGACACAAATTGACCATTGTGTCTGCTGGGTGGGGAAATGACCGGACTAAGTGGGTTCAAACGCTGTGTTGTGCAAGGACCCTGGTTAGCACGGGCATAAAGAAGGGGAGGGCACGCCTCGGAGGGCACGTGAGCAGCAATATACCCTCCTTGAATGCAATCAGGGATCCACAGCAGCGGAAGACAAATTGACTACATGCTAAATCAGGAGAAAATGCTTAAATAAATAGAAGAAAAACATTCTTCCACTGATCAAGAGTCCAACGTCTGTGTGCTTTAGCCCAGCGATCCCCAACCTTTTTTGCACCACGGACCGGTTTCATATAAGATATAATTTCTTGGACCGGCAAGGACGAGAGGATTTAATATAGGATTTAACTATAGAATGGAAAATCAGTGTAAATCCTTAAAGTTTTTTCGCTGCAATGAGATGCTGCTCCCACCTAGTGGTGATAAGAGGCAATAACACCCAAAGAGTTTTGGAAATTTAATTGCTCTTGTAGCGATCTCAAATTATTTATCCTTTCTGTGCGGCCCGGTAATAAATGACCCACGGACTGGTACCGGTCCAGAGCCCAGTGGTTGGGGAGCACTGATTGTGACCACTTCAGCTGACATTTGGCATCGTGCATGTTAGTCTTAGGGTTGTGTGTTAGTCTTCGGCTGCTCCAAAGTCTGCTTCTTTCTATATTTCAACAACTAGGTGAGTGTTAATATTAAGGACGAATGATTCTCATGTACTTTATCACGTGTTAATTCTGTTCTTCTGGCTTATAAAACTTTCGCTTCACAATAGCAGCACTTGATTCATAGATGTCTTTAAAATGTGGCACCTTATGAACTCAGAAAGCTTCTTTTTAAACCTGTATGCACTAGGCGTGGCTGAAATAGCCGAATCTATTCATTAGACGGGTGTCTACACATAATTCTGTTTTTTCTTACATGTGACTTTTGCAGAGGTGCCGAGTTGGTGGTGCAGCTACATTAATTAAAAAATACCTCAGGATTGTGTTAACCTCTTCTCTACCACATCTGTAGCGTCTGGGCCAGTAATTACGACTCGGTAATTACACGTACACTACAGATGTGGTGGATAAAGCTCAGGTAGAAAAATGACGACCTGATGCTTTAAATGTGCTGCTCGAATACCTGCAGTGTTTTGAAGTTATTTGAGATGAATTGCTTTAGCAGATGTATTTTTTGTCTGTTACAGTTCACAAGCTTCTTTTTATTCGGTGCGACATGTTTGGGTTCACTGTGCACTCCACGGATTTATGCTTCACGGTCCGGACATTTTCCACATCATGAACACGTGGGTTTTTTTTTCGGTCTGTGTAATTGTTTAACAATGCAGGACTGATCCTGAGTTCCCTCTGCTTACAGACGGTCTGCGGGTGGGCTCGAGGGTTATTTATCTCGTTTATTTCACTTTTAGTTCTTATAAAACATTAAAAACAAACTTCGTCAAATCTTTAGTTAAGTATTAAACTGTAACTTTAGTATTGGAGAGGGTGATATAACGAAAACTGTGATATTGGGTAACATTGGGATACTGGGTAATATTGTAGTCTAGCAGTTAGGGTACTGGACTAGTAATCAAACGGTTGCTGGTTTAAGCCCCACCACTGCCAGGTTTCCACTGTTGGGCCCTTGAGCAAGGCCCTTAAACCTTAATTGCTTAGACAATATACTGCCACAGTACTGTAAGTCACTTATAAGTTGCTTTAGATAAAAGCGTCCACATGTAAAAAATTTAAATGTTCACCTCACAGCAAGAAGGGTCTGGGTTTGATTCCTCGGCCAGGCAGCCAGGGTCCATTCTGTGTGGAGTTTGCATGGGTTTCCTCCAGGTGCTTCGGTTTCCCCCCACAAGGCATGCAGTCAGGCCAGTTGGAGCTACTAGCTACTAGAAATTACCCTAAGTGACACAAAACGTCCACAGCTCCTACCTGAGAAAGAGGATAGAACAGGAACAGCGCAGAACTGAAGACTCATTGATACAATATGACAGGCTGAAAAAATAGGGCAGATGGAGAACCCTCAAAACAAGCTGGGAACACCACACTAAGCTACAAGGATTTACAGGAGGGTCCACAGCTGGAACCATTACACACAATCCACTTCATCCAAAAAACATCTCACTATACCATACAGACAAAAGTATCGGGACACCCCGTCTAATTATTGAATCCAAATATAAAGGAAATTATACACTGACCAGGCATAACATTATGAGCAGCAAGTGAACATTTTATCCTCAAATTGATGTTTGACGAGGGCCAGATTGTTATGGCTAGACGACTGGGTCAGAGCATCTCCAAAACTGCAGCTCTTGTGGGGTGTTCCGGTCTGCAGTGGTCAGCATCTATCAAAAGTGGTCCAAGGAAGGAACAGTGGTGAACCGGCGACAGGGTCATGGGCGGCCAAGGCTCACTGATGCACTTTGGGATACTGTAGCTCAAACTGGTGAGGAAAGTAATGCTGGTTCTGATAGAAAGGTGTCAGAATACACAGAGCATCACAGTTTGTTGTGTATGGGGCAGCTAAAGGGGGACCAAGACAATATTAGGAAGGTGGTCATAATGTTATGCCTAGTCGGTGTATGCTTCCAGCATGACTTGACTGTTTCCTTGTGCACAAAGCAAAGTCTTTAAAGACATGAAGGGAAGCTCGGTTTAAAGACGTGTAGCTGAGCATCTACACAGACACAATTGGCTGTGTCTTGGTCGGGGTTAGCGCCCTGTACAGGGTATTCCTGCCTCGCCCAGTGTTCCCCTTTAAAACCGGATATGCTGTGACCCTGACCAGAATAAAGCTGTTAATGAAAATGAAATAAAATGTTAGTAAATAAAGTCTAAATGTTAATGTGTCTAAGTAGCTGAATTTGTCACATAAAACACATGGAGTGTGAAGCTGCTCGGTGAAGCTGCTCATCTGTACTGTTACCGACAATAAAGGAAGTGAAAAACAGACTCGGGCTCAATGGTTAAAGCAGCAGTAAGTAACCTTTAAGGATCTGAAGATTTGGTGAACTCTGTTTAGACATTTCATGTATTTTTAGTTTTGCTTTGAAGTCTTTTTTTATTAAATGTAGCTGCACAACCAACAAGGCACTTCTGAAAGAGTCAAATTATTTGTAGACACCTTTCTAATGCATAGATTCAATCAGAAGAATGAAGCCTCACTAAATTATTTAATTAGTATGAAAACGGTCAGATAAATACCTACAGTACATTTTGGAGCATGTGTTAACACTTCAGTACTATAGTAAAAACAATGAACTGATGTTCTTAACACACACAGTCTCATGTCTGTGATATTTTTATAACACAAATACAGAAGACTGAAGCAGGTAAGCTTACTTACCACAATGGTGACCTTATCAGATCATTAACAGGTACATTTTAGAGCTTTTTTATTATATTAAAGGAAACAAAATGGGATTAATGCCTCTGTGTGTGTTAAATAAAGATAAAAATGTAGTATCTGATGTCTACATGAATAAACATTTTCTTTCTCTTGTTATAGCTCAGTCATTGAAGGAATTCTCCCAGCTGTTAAACACAGTTGAAGAGGAAAGACGCAGACTTGTAAGTACATTTTTTGCATCTAATCATTATACTGATCATAACTGGGGAGATGATTCAGGTCTTATTATAAGGGACATTATAAGGGATATTAGGGACAGAGGTAGCCTAGTAGGTAGAGCTTTGGGTTATCAACCGGAAGATTGGCGGTTCAAATCCAGGCTCTGCTATGCAGCCACTGTTGGGTCCTTGAGCAAGACCCTTAACCCTGTCTGCTACAGGGGCGCCGTACGATGGCTGACCCTGCGCTCTGACCCCAGCTTCCAAACAAGCTGGGATATGCGAAGAAAGAATTTCATTGTAATGTAATGTACGTCTGTATATGTATATATGACAAATAAAGGATATTCTAATCTTCTAATAAATCGTAGCTTGTAATTCAGACCTTTGACCCCTTGAAATTCCTCTTAAGGTTGTAACATTTTCTGACTGAACTTGCAGAAGCAAATTAAAACCATGTAGAAATATAATACAGTAGAAATTGTTTAAAGTATTATTGAAAGCTTTAAAATATGTTTAAACCCCATTTCTGAAGAAGAAACAAGATCAAAGAAAAGATTCCCAGTGTTTTAATGACCATCTTAATTACATTTTGTTAATATAAACAAATTTTGAATACAATGCCTATGACACAAAAGTTGGGACAGAGGCGTGTTTACCCTTGTGCTATCACCTGCCCTAGTAATGACACTTTTTAGTGGTTTGGAAACTGAGGACACTGTTGCTGTTTCATGCGAGACTTTAGCTGCTTAACAGTCCGTGATCGACGTCTGATTCTCCTCTCAATGATGCACTACACATTATTAATAGGAGACAGATCTGGACTACAGGCAGGCCATTCAAGCACATGCACTGCTAAAATAACTATGGACTTTCCAATAAATGTTTCAGTAATTACTGCACCTTCATACATGTGAATGTCACCCACGTCGTGAACAATGATAAACCACGATACCTTGACGGATGTCGGCATTTGCACTTTTCGTTTATAACAATCACAGAGAATTTGACACCAAAACGTGGACTTGTCTGATAACAGTACACAGTCTTATGGTTTTTGCATTGATTTATGACTTTCCAACAGTTTTCCAAATGACTCTTGTACCCATGTGGCTGTATTTTTCACAGTGGCATGACGACAGTGAGATTTCTCCGGATTCCCTGAATCTTTTCATGATATTATGTACGGTAGATAGTGAAAGCTGACTAAGCTCTCTGTGCATTCTCTCACGAAACTTTGCACAAAATGGAGAGCCACAAGCCATATTTGCTTGCAAAACTGAGCCTTTTACAGTGAAAAAAGTATTTAGTCAGCCACTGATTGTGCAAGTTCTCCTACTTAGAAAGATGAGAGAGGTCTGTAATTTTCATCATAGGTACACTTCAACTATGAGAGACAAAATGAGAAAAAAAAATCCAGGAAATCACATTGTAGGATTTTTAAAGAATTTATTTGTAAATTATGGTGGAAAATAAGTATTTGGTCAATAACAAACAAGCAAGATTTCTGGCTCTCACAGACCTGTAACTTCTTCTTTAAGAAGCTCTTCTGTCCTCCACTCGTTACCTGTATTAATGGCACCTGTTTGACCTCGTTATCTGTATAAAAGACACCTGTCCACAGCCTCAAACAGTCAGACTCCAAACTCAACCATGGCCAAGACCAAAGAGCTGTCGAAGGACACCAGGAAGAAAATTGTAGACCTGCACCAGGCTGGGAAGAGTGAATCTACAATAGGCAAGCAGGTTGGTGTGAATAGATCAACTGTGGGAGCAATTGTAAGAAAATGGAAGACATACAAGACCATTGATAATCTCCCTTGATCCCGTGGGGTCAAAATGATCATGAGAACGGTGAGCAAAAGTCCCAGAACTACACGGAGGGACCTGATGAATGACCTGCAGTGAGCTGGGACCAAAGTAACAAAGGCTACCATCAGTAACACACTACGCAGAGAGGGACTCAAATCCTGCAGTGCCAGGCGTGTCCCCCTGCTTAAGCCAGTGCATGTCCAGGCCCGTCTGAAGTTTGCCAGAGAGCATATGGATGATCCAGAAGAGGATTGGGAGAATATCATGTGGTCAGATGAAACCAAAATGGAACTTTTTGGTAAAAACTCAACTCGTCGTGTTTGGAGGAAGAAGAATGCTGAGTTACATCCCAAGAACACCATACCTACTGTGAAGCATGGGGGTGGAAACATCATGCTTTGGGGCTGTTTTTCTGCAAAGGGGACAGGACGACTGATCCGTGTTAAGGGAAGAATGAACGGGGCCATGTATCGTGAGATTTTAAACCAAAACCTCCTTCCATCAGTGAGAGCATTGAAGATGGAACGTGACTGGGTCTTCCAGCATGACAATAATCCCAAACACACCGCTCGGGCAACGAAGGAGTGGCTCCGTAAAAAGCATTTCAAGGTCCTGGAGTGGCCTAGCCAGTCTCCAGACCTCAACCCCATAGAAAATTTGTGGAGGGAGTTGAAAGTCCGTGTTGCCCAGCGACAGCCCCAAAACATCACTGCTCTAAAGGAGATCTGCATGGAGGAATGGGCCAAAATACCAGCAACAGTGTGTGCAAACCTGGTGAAGACTTACAGGAAACGTTTGACCTCTGTCATTGCCAACAAAGGTTATGTTACAAAGTATTGAGTTGAACGTTTTTGACCAAATACTTATTTTCCACCATAATTTACAAATAAATTCTTTAAAAATCCTACAATGTGATTTCCTGGATTTTTTTTCTCATTTTTTCTCTCATAGTTGAAGTGTACCTATGATGAAAATTACAGACCTCTCTCATCTTTCTAAGTAGGAGAACCTGCACAATCAGTGGCTGACTAAATACTTTTTGGCCCCACTGTATATGTCCTTAATTTTATGCATTTACCTTTCTGGCTTGGCCTCTTAATTCTTTCCTAGTGATTATTATTGACTACAGCTGGTAATTTCCATGTGTCTCCCTAACTATGGCTAGTTTGACTGCACCCGTTAAAAACAGATGGAAAAGTGGTCTTACTGCCAATCTCAGGAATAAAACATAAACTTAAAATGTGTCTGAATTGTGACAGGTCCACCATTAAAGACAAGCTGCTTGTCAGAAAGCTTTCACTGTCATGATTTTAAACTATGCTGCTCTAAAAGTCAACCTTAAGTTTGATGATCATGTTGAGTCAGGAACAGAAGCAGGGACGTCTTTCCTGCAAGGCAGCCTCTAAGCCCATGATGATTGAAAGCTTGCTGGGAGATCAGACCCCTGTACTGGCTTTTAATTAACTGGGTTGTGTTCTACAATACAAATAAAATAAAAAGCCTGGAAAAGCCGGCGGATTCTTAACCTGTCGGTCACAACTGCGCATGAGATGACCTGAAATTCAGATGAAACCTGCAGAAATTTCTTTACATTTACATTTTCGGCATTTAGCAGAGGCTGTTATCCAGAGCGACTTACAGAGGAGCTTCCACAGTAAACCTTTCCTTACTCTAGTTTAAGTAAATAACAGTCCAAGAACACAAATCTGCTAAAACCCTGTTAGAAATTTTTTTTTTATAAATAAGAGCATTATTAAGTTCATGGTTGCGTGGTCCAGAGCGGGGTGTGATGATTTTCTTTTCTTTGCTTTTTAACAGCAATGTAGGGCTGCACCTAACAATTATTTTCTTATCGATTAATCTAATAACTAATTTATTTATTTTTCTAAAAGGGTTATGTGGTTATGTGTGCACTCAAATAAAATAATTTGCCAATATACCAATGTTTCAATATTTTCTCTAATCCTCTCTTAACACAATATGCACTTCAGGGCATTATTCTGCAAAATTCTTTGTTGTAATGTCAAACATAAAATCTATAAAACGAAAGCAAAAGCTTGTAAAATTCAAGTAAAGGAATATAGTGCAATACATATACATACATAGTTTACGTAAATACGTAAATACATAGTTTAAGTAATACTCTATTTTATCTTAACAATCAACTGGAGGATGCTCAGTAGCCATCTGGGTGAGCATGGACTTGGGTTTCTTTTGTGGAAAAAGTCCTCCACACTTCTTTGCTTGACCCTTAAATAAACATAAAGCAGATCAGAATTACAATGATAGGGGCATCATCACTACTGTGTGGTCAGATGTCTTATCAGAAAAACACTAGACCTCAAATTCAAATTGCTGTGACAGTTTTATTTTATCACTATGTAACAGCAACTAACTTTTCTCTTCCTCCAATGCGCCATTAAATTAAACAGAAAAAAATATAAAGCGGCCGAATAACAATATTATATAATGCCTGGTGATACATTACATTACCGCAACAACAACGGCGCAGAAATGTATTTGTTAAATGCACTACAATGAGGCGATGAAAACAGTTAAAAACTTTAACTTACAAACTTTATAGTTACTACTACTAACATTAGCACCTTAGCTACATGTGTTAATAACCTCTAAGAAGTACGTACTTATGGTCGTGTTTTGCTGCCACTCCGAGATGCTTGCACTTCATGTGCTCGTCGTACAGCTGTGATAAACCATCTGCAATTTCCTTCGGGATCAATAAAGTGTTATCTTATCTTATCTTATCTTATCTTCACTAAACAAAGTTTACAGAGCACCACACTGTTGGGTCTCTGTCAAAACCACTCCTAAACCTTAGGTGCTATTGTGATAGTTTTTTAGCCACAGCTTGCTCCTCAGAAAAATCCATGTTTTTAGTGGGCGTGGCCATCTTTGCGATGCGTTGATGCACGTTTTCCAAATCGACGGATTTTTATAATCGATTATGTTGAGTACGTTGACGCATCGCCCCTTCAACAGTAATACATCGGAAAAAAACCCCACAAGGTCTGGGGTGAGGTTTGTACTGGGAAGCTGAAAATCTTAACCTTTGAAATGGAGTCGGTACTTGGGCTTGCTTCCTCCCCCCTATAAATGATGATGTAATTAAAGCTTTATAAATACCGAGCATAATTTAACTGTGACTATTAGGCCGTATGGAAAACTGTGAACTACCGGAATGAGTGCAGGAGATGGGGAGTTATGGGAAACACGCTTTGCTCAAACAGATGCTTGCGTAAGGTCACGACTCTTTTCTGGAAGGAGATGAAGTGGCACGTATCAGGCTGCCATGCTGGAATTTTTCTAGTTTATGAAAACATTACAATATTTATAGCCGCTACATTAAACAGTAGCGGGATGAGTAAGAATGAGTGATGTGAGATCTGTTGAAATGAGGGACATTCCCGTTTACCTTCACTGTTTCTATATTCAGCGTGCTGATAATGATCACCACTAAGATTCATTCATTCATGCTGTCAGGTGAATGTTTACAGTGATGATTCAGAATGAGCTCAGGTTACCTCACACTCAGCACTGACGTCAGCAGCTTCTGTTTTCTCCCGAGTGTCTGACAGATTAAAGTCTTTTGCTTAAAGGAGTTTTCATCAGCCCACATGGAGCCGCTCAGCTCATGGTGTTGCTTATTTATTTAGACCTGAAGCTATAAAACTAATGTCTCTTTCGAAAAAGGATGTCAACCATTAACAGGTTAACTGATAACCCACAAAGAAGTCATTGTTCGATTAATGCTGTGGGTTAAAAATTCATTAGTTAATTTACAACTTCTGCCGCTTGGTTCCACTTGAGTTCCAATTGACTTGTTGTTCAGGGAGGGTGCCGGACAGGAATTCTCATAACTGATGCAATTAAGACCTCTGCTGGCTGATTGATGGCGCCTGCACATAGATGGGGGATAATGTGACCAGAGTGTGTCTCTCCATGCGCAAAGCTGATCCACATAAGAAATCGCCTCGTGCAGGTAAAAAGAAGCAGTCGGCTACTGCACGTGTGTGTTAGTCCTGGCTCTCCTCAGTCAGAGTGGAGGTCAACATCTGGAAGTGTAATGCAATCAGGTAATTGGACTAGATTGGGAGGAAAATTGGGGGGAAAAGGCAAACAAATCTGTGTGATTATTATTATTTGCTATCAGATTTTTACTTTAACCTGGGGCTATCAACCGGAAGATTGGCGGTTCAAATCCAGGCTCTGCTATGCAGCCACTGTTTGGTCCTTGAGCAAGGCCCTTAACCCTGTCTGCTCCAGGGGCGCCGTACGATGGCTGACCCTGCGCTCTGACCACAGATTCCAAACAAGCTGGGATATGCGAAGAAAGAATTTCTTTGTACTGTACACCTGTATATGTATATATGACAAATAAAGTATATCTATCGATCGATCGATCAATCCGCTATCGCCACCCCTAAATACGGGAGCAGCCGAAAGAACAAATATATTGTATTTCCTTTCAGTTGATGCATATACAGCTAAATAAAATGTCAGTATTATTTAATGTCTGTACTTTCAGCTGTATTGGAAATGAAAGCACATATGATTTATAATTTGGCCTTGGTGTTTGACTTCATGGAGCAGTGAAACACGCTGTACAGTAAGTTTCTGGAATTAATTCAATTGTTTAGTTTATTTAGCATTCATGATCCCTTACGCAATGGCTTACAGTGTACGCTGCTTCACTTCAGTGCTTTGCTGCATACTGGAATGAGTTTGGGGTCAGTGGGGTTGTGTGAGAAGCCTCAGGGGGAGAATTACCCAGCAACCCCTCTCCAGCCCCACGATTTCCTGCAGACCACGGCTCTGCTAAGCTCCATTCTCCCAGGCTGCTGTGCCAGGCCTCTCAGGATGACAAATACCTCCGTAAAAAAGAGTCTCAGACAGTCCTTTCATTCATATGTACAATAACAAGAGTAGAAAGTGAATGACTGTACGTGGACGTTCTGGCCTCCCTCTGGGATGCTGCTGGAAAATCCTTATCATTGTTGGGGCATAAAATTCTCTAGACTGTTTTAACTTAAATCATTATTCACTGCTCATTCTGCAAAGTATGCCAATGCTAGTTGTACATTCCTACATGTAAACTCCCCCATATCCGGCACACGTACTGTACGGCAGGGCGAGCAGCCAGACATATGTGTTTAAATTGGGAGTCATTTTCCCACATGATGGATCAGGCTGATGTAAGAAGGAAGAACCATGGGAACTTGTGTTACGAGCGGAATGCTCGAGCCAACAGTACAGCAGACTGGCCTTTGAAATCAGGAAATCCTAAATGTACTGAAAGGCCACTCAGCGTAATGAGTCAAGGACTAACTGTCGACTTTGATGTCAGTGTTCAGTCTCTATGTTCCTGGGTTCTGTATGCACTGATCAGCCATAACATTAAAACCACCTCCTTGTTTCTACACTCACTGTCCATTTTATCAGCTCCACCTACCATATAGAAGCACTTTGTAGTTCTACAATTACTGACTGTAGTGCATCTATTTCTCTGCATGCTTTTTTACCGGTTTTACCTGGCCTCAGTGCAGGAATACCCTGGACATGGTGCCAATCCATCGCAGGACTTCAGCCTTCTTTCCGCCAGACATTGCCAATCATGTCTGTGTAGATACCCGACCGCCTCCTCTGAGATTTGAACCCGGATTTTAGTGGTGATGGGCAAGCGTAATAGAGGTCACCCGAGTGCCTCTAATCAACTTTTAGAATGGCTCATTTCCAATTTGATGCCTGAAACACATTTTAAAAAATTGGGACTGGTGATGCTGTCAGTATTAATGGGTTATATTGATGGAAAAGGGGAGTTGTAGGGCAGTTGTAGCCTAGTGGTTAAGGTACTGGAGTAGTAATCAAAAGGTGGCTGGTTCAAGCCCCACCACTGCCAGAGCAAGGCCCTTAACCCTCAATTGCTTAGACAGTATACTGTAGTAGTAGTAGTAGTAGTACTGTAGAAATATTGTAGTACTGGATAAAAACCATCTGCTAAATGCCTCAAATGTCAATTACAAAACTCAATAAACGTCTGTTACTTTTGTCTACATTAACTAGAGTAAGGTAAAGTTTACTATGGAAGCACTTCTGTAAGTCGCTCTGGATAAGCGTCTGCTAAATGCCAAAAATGTAACTGTAAATGAAAAGTACTTTGACCACTAAAGCAACACAAAGTTATGAATTCAAAAAATGGCATGTTATGCTGAGAGAAAATTTGTCTTCGTTGATTGATGTAATTCTACACCCACCAAATCTGTGTTAGAAACTTCCGGAACCTTCATTACAGTGTTCACAGTCAAGTAAGCTTTACATTGCCATGGGCATTGAGACTGCCATGCAAGAAAAACAGCGTGATGCTACAAAATTGGCACCTTAAAACTCGTCTGACTCCTGATCACATAAATAAATATCACATTGACATTTTCATCCAAAGCGACTTACAATTGTGATCGTGTTCATCCGAGCAACTAAAGGTTAACAGCCTGGCAACTTGGCAGTGGTGCAGCTTGAACCAGTGACCTTCTGATGACCGGTCCAGTTGCTCAACCACTGAGCTGCCATTGCTCTCAGGAGCAGAATAATCAGGAGCAGTGGCTTTCTATGTCAAGTCAAGTCCATTTTATTTGTATAGTGCTTTTTACAACAGACATTGTCTCAAAGCAACTTTACAGAATCCAGGACCAACAGTCCAAAAACCCCTGTTGAGCAAGCCGAGGGCGACTGTGGCAAGGAAAAACTCCCTTAAAAATACAGGAAAAAACCTTGAGAGGAACCAGACTCAGCAGGGACCCCCATCCTTCTTGGGTGGCCTGGTTTGCTCGGCTGGGCAAAGACGTTCGTGTTTCAGTCATTCAGTCAAAGAAAAAGAACAGCTACAGAAGTCGCTTAAAGTTTGTTTTTTGGAAGCATAAACTTCTGACTTTAGTTCACTTTTTTGGTGACAGTGGAGGCTCAGTGGTTAGGGTACTGGACTAGTAATCAGAAGATTGCTGACACTGTTGGGCCTCTGAGCAAGGCCCTTAATCGTCAATTGCTCTAATTGTTGTTGGTCACAATTGTAGGTCACTTTGGATTAGGGTGGCCACATTCATAGTCACAAAAATGAGGACATTACACCCCCAAAAGGAGGACGTCATACCAGGAACAGGGGGACAGGATACTGCAACACACAAAATGAAACCATAACCCATATAACAGAGTTTTTGACCAGTTTAAGCAAGAATTCTATTAAGGCGAAATTCAACCACCCAATCACAGACTAGCATTTAGAGGGCGGACCTTCTGCGATTGGCCAGTAGTGGGCGAGCCACGATAGGTAGCACTATAAGCAATCAAATGAGACTGTTAAACCAATGAAATACAAAGCATTTGTTTTGACACGCACCTAAGCCAATGACAGATAATATTGATAAAAAATGTAACCAGTTCACTCCAAAAGGAGGATTTTTAAGTGTCCGTCCTAGCGCTGCATGGGCGGAGGACTGTCAGCTGAAAAACCGGACTGTCCGACCTAAAGCCGGACGGCTGGCCACCCTACTTTGAATAAAAGCATCTGCTAAATGTCGTACCTGTGAATGTTTAAGTTTAGAAGCACATCAGTATTTTACACAGAAGTTCTGCTCTTTTATGAATCTTGATGATATAAATGTTTTCTTTATGACCGTGTTACACTGCAGAAGCTTGAGAACTCAAAAAAAGTCGAGTTATTTCTCTGTATACTGTGTGTGATCATATCTTCCTTACATCTGGAGCTGCCTTGGTCCAACTTCATTATAAATTCAGGTTCGGTCCAGCTAGAGATGGACTGTCAGTTGGCAGGGGGAGGGCTCAGCACGGGCGAGCATGTGGAACCTATTTTGGGTAATTCTCTAGAGAGACTGGAAGCCCTTCTCTCTGTTCCTGGGAAAGTATATAAAAGCAACTTGAGTATGTAATTGTGTGCGTTTTCAATCGGGACTACAAAATAAAAGTGTTACTAATTATAGCAGCATTAGAATACAGTACACAGCGACGGACATGCTGGATAGATTTGGTGTTGTAATTCTTGGCACGGTCGGTTTATAACGCGTTAGCCGTGGACTCGCTCACAGTCACTGCGTTTTTTTTATGTTGCGAAATTGACTTACTCATGTTACTTATAATAAAGTTCACATTGTAAATCTCTCCCAACATCTCTCACATGTACATGTACACCGATCAGCCATAACATTAAAACCACCTCCTTCTTTCTACACTCACTGTCCATTTTATCAGCTCCACTTACCATATAGTAGCACTTTGTAGTCCTACAATTACTGACTGTAGTCCATCTGTTTCTGTGCATGCTTTCGTCAATGGTCAGGACCACCACAGAGCAGGTATTATTTAGGTGGTGGATCATTCTCAGCACTGCAGTGACACTGACATGGTGGTGGTGTGTTAGTGTGTGTTGTGCTGGTATGAGTGGATCAGACACAGCAGACCAGCACAACACACACTAACACACCACCACCATGTCAGTGTCACTGCAGTGCTGAGAATGATCCACCACCCAAATAATACCTGCTCTGTGGTGGTCCTGTGGGAGTCCTGACCATTGAAGAACAGCATGAAAACAGGCTAAAAAGGTATGTAGAGAAACAGATGGACTACTGTCAGTAATTGTAGAACTACAAAGTGCTTCTATATGGTAAGTGGAGCTGATAAAATGGACAGTGAGTAGAAACAAGGAGGTGGTTTTAATGTTATGACTGATCGGTGTATTTGATTTAATGAATGAATAAATAATACTCGTGTGGAGCAATGTAAGATTACTCAGTTGTAGCCTAGAGGTTAAGGTATTGGACTAGTAATCGAAAGGTTGCTGGTTCAAGCCCCATCACTGCCAGGTTGCTGCTGTTGGGTCCTTGAGCAAGGCCCATAACCCTTAATTGTTTAGACTGTGTACTGTTACAGTACTGTAAGCTAAATGCTGAAAATGTGAATGCTGAAATTACTCTACACCGTCCTGCAAGGTCAAACAGTGCAGAATGTTTCCTCAAGTTTTCCAGCTACAGTCGAAACTCTAAGAGTTACAAATTATCTTTTCATCCAAATTCAGGGACAATTTCAGTGAAGAATTACAGAAAAATTTACTTTTCCCTTGAATAATGTTATGGTTAAACATTCCAATGTGCTGCTTGCTCTAGATACAGAACGCTGACGACGTCTTGATCACGCCGCTGGAGAAGTTTCGCAAGGAGCAAATCGGTGCTGCCAAAGTAAGTTCTGAAACCTCACATGATGGGTTTATTTGTTCTAGGTTTCAGCAGAGAGTCGTTTGTGATCTTCCTGTGACATGATCCAGTACGTGATTTGACCTGGTCCATGCTGAGGGTCTACAGGAAGGAGGAAAATTACAAACACCTGTTGAGGCCAAATTCTGAGTGTTTAACCATGGGTGAGGACTGTGGGCACAGATAGCCTGCTTGAGGAGGGGCGAGAGATTAGCTAAAGATATGCAGTATGCCAAAAACGTCATACTGCAAATAATTTAACTTTATTCAATGGGTTACAGGTGGCAGGAAACTTAATAAAAAAAAAAAAAACATTTAGCTGATGTTCAGCATGTTAAAGTAAAATTTTAAAATGATTTTTTTTATTTATTGAAGGGAAAATTGGTAGTTTGTTCCAAAACTGTTTAATTAAACCAGACACACCCTTACTTGATTAATGCAACTATGTTAAATCTAAACATGACATAAATATGGTCGATCTAGAAATGTAAAGTAGCTAAAAGAAACAGCAGCTAGGCCGCAATCAAATGTATGAATAAGAAAGGGTTAATTAATATGAGGGTTCTTCCGAGGGTCAACTTCCAATGCGTCTCCCAGCGTCGTACTTTTTAATGCCATGACGCACCGCTGCTTCCACATCATCATCACGTGAAAATCTTCTTCCCCTTAAAGCTTCTTTGAGCGTCCAAAAAGGTGGAAATCAGATGGAGCTAAATCCAGACTATGAGCGTCTCTCAGTCTCTTAGACACGGCCGATTACTCCCCCTCCCACCCTCACCTCTTATAACCAAAATATAAAAGTGCGGAAACTTTTTGAAGATCCCTCGTATTTAGCATGGAAAGCCATTTCTAAAGCTTTGGGACACCTCTGTGAGACTCCACGTCTGACAGGTGAAAAGAAGCAGCTGGTGACTCCACACATGTTAGAAAAGGCGTGTGATAGTCTGCAGCTCTCCTTGTTTAGGGCGGTTGTGCAAGCGGAAGGAGTTACAGTTGGGGAATCGAAAATGATGGCAAGAAGGCAAAAAAGAATAATAAATAAAAAATACAGATGTTACAGGTTTAAAAGGCAATTATTTTCCGCACAGGTGATATAGGTGTTGCATAACGTTTTTCCTTCAATAAATGAAAAGATGATTTTATGGTGGCACAGCGGGATAATCCTCTAGCACACCAGTGCCGAGATTCTGAACTCATCGGTTCGAAACTCGCCGTTGCCACCAGTAGGCTGGGCGCCATCTAGCGGTGCCTGCAGCAGACACGGTTCTGCTAAGGCTGGATGACCGGACTATGTGGGTGGGGTCTTCAAACGCTGTGTAGGGACCCTGATTGACAGATAGAGAGGCGCCTGTGCAGAGTGCATGGGTGAAAAGGGTTCCGCTAAGGGCTGTATGTGGGTCGGAGGAGGCGTGAGCAGCAATATACACACCCCAAACTAATCCATGCTCACCCAGCAGCAGAAGACAGATTGACTACACTAAATTGGGAGAAAATGCATAAATAATATATATATATATTTAAAAAAAGATGATTTTGTTGATTATTTTGTTTGTGTTTACGTATGCGTTCTTTTTGATATTACGTTTTGTATGGTTCTCTGGAACACACACATTTAGTGTGACAAATATACAAAAACAGAGGACGTCAGGAGGGGTAAATATTCTTCTCGGAAGAACAGTGTTCCCTCCCCCTAGTACAGTTCTACAGACTGAAGAACTCCAAAGTGCATTGCACTGTTTCAGAATGAAAAAGTTACTTCAGGTTAATAAATGATTCAGGAGTGTTCGGAGCACAAAAGTCTAACATGGAGCTCAGGGATTCCAGGAGCAAGTGAATCATGGGTAAATGTAGAGATTAAGACTAAGTCTGAGACTCCTGACAAGCTGGATGTGTGACCTTCCCTCCACCGAGCGCCGGATGAGCTCACTGCTAAAAGATCCAGCGCTCAAAACTCGCTGCCTTATTTGGCCGTCTGAGCCCCAGACCCCGAGCCAGAGAGATGAGACGGAACTCGCTCAGCCTCCAGCGCTGAGACGCACGGAGGCCATAGGGACGGGCCGTCTGATTTCGGCCTCCCACCTAAAAGCACACATGGTAAATGGATGACGTAAAACGGCACGGTACTGCTGTCTAACCAAAACACTGACGAGCGTCTTCTCGAGAACACACACCAACGCTAACACTAATGCTAACAGTACAAACAGATCGATGTGCTACCTCAATTCTGTATGTAAATTCCTCCTAAAATCTTAAACGAGATGTCCAGTCAGCAGATGGATTAAGCACGTCAGATAGGTAAATCCTCTGTTTTTGTCTCTGGCATGTCAGCATTCTGCCGAACGTCCATGACAGGGTCATGAGAAAGGTTGGGCTAATGGCGCAGAGGAAAAACAAACAGCTGGGATCAGATTTCAGTTTCAGTCTTAAGAACGACACCCTCAGTCAGGATCTTTTTTTATAATCATTCAGTTTATTGTCTCAATAAAAGCACTTTAGAAATCTCAGGATCAAGGAGAGAACCAGGCTGTTATCTCAAGACACAGAGAGAGAAGGACGACCATGGACTTTTGACTGTGCGGTCAGATTGTGCAACGTCTAATGCCAAGTTCACACTACACGACTTTCTGATTTGCCGGGTCGCTGTACAGTTCACACTACACGACTGAATCTTTTGCACTCGGGAGTCTTTCAGTCGGTGTATATTTCACACTACACGACTGAATCTTTTGCACTCGGGAGTCTTTCAGTCGGTGTATATTTCACACTACACGACTGATGGGTGATAGGTGGTTTCACACTACACCATCTATCACCAACTGGAATCGCAGGCGAGCTTCTCTGCTCTCACAAATATCGTTTTGTTACGAAAACACACGTGAGATGTGACGAAAGGTTTAATGATACCACGTCCTAAAATGCACAAGTAGCGAGCGATCAAAGTTTGTGCACGTAAAAACAAAGAGAAAAAATAAATGAATCCTAGTGGATTTGGCTTGGGTGGTTGTGTAGTGAGTTGGAGGTTAATAAATATTTTTTGCAATGCAACGTTGGTGTTATGTAGAGAACGATAAGGTCAGAAATACTGTAAAACTTGTGTGTAACACCTGTGTATTCTGATATAAACTATATTAAGCCCCTGTACAGCCTTTTACACTCCTCCCCTGCATTTCTTCTCACGCTGTATCTTGCGTTCTCATTGGCTGTTCGACATAGCACTCATTGCCAGTCGGGAAACACCCATTCAGATATCTGACATGCTAGAAATCTCGATCCGGTCGCCGAGCGCTCGCCAAGCACCGAGTTGCTCCCGAGCCGGCAAATCTTGCACCGACCAGTCGCCGAGCGAAAATCAGGGTAGTGTGAACCAGGCATAAGTGAACTAGGTTTAAACTTATTTACAGAACGAATAAAGTCTCAGCATTTTGTATTATTATTACTTTAAATTGTTTATGAAGTTATTCTCATATTTCACTGAATGTGTATTTAGCAGGACATAAAATCTCTCTGGCGGCACGCTGGCTCGGTGGGTAGCACTGTCACCTCACAGCAAGAAGGTCCTATGTTCGATCCCCAGGCGGGGCGGTCCGGGTCCTTTCTGTGTGGAGTTTGCATGTTCTCCCCATGTCTGTGTGGGTTTCCTCCAGGAGCTCCGGTTTCCTCCCACAGTAAAAGAAACATGCAGTCAGGTTAATTGGAGACACTGAATTACCCTATAGGTGAATGTGTGTGTATGTGTGTGTGTGTGTCTGCCCTGCAGCGGTAAAAACACACACTAGCACACCGGAGCTGGGATCTCGAATACATCGTATCGAATCTCAGCTGCCATCCGGCTGGGCTGAGCGGCCACATGAACGACGATTGGCCTGTTGTTTATATAGGGGTAGGGTAGTCATAAGCCGGATAGGGTCACCTCGTAACTGATGCACTACGACCACTGCTGGCTGATTGGTGGCGCCTGCACAGGGCCGGGAAAGGAGTGCGTTGATCAGGGTGTGTCTCTCCGTACACAGGGCTGATCCGCACTCGCCTAGTGCAGGTGAAAAGATGCATACGGCTGCTGCCCACGTGCCGGAGGGGGCATGGGTTAGCTTTGTTCTACTCAATCAGAGCAGGGATCGGCATTAGTGGAGAGGAACCGTGATGCAATCGGGCAAGTGGACGTGCTAAAAGTCGGGAGAAAAAGAGGAGAAATTATGTTCTGAAAACTAATAATAGACAAAAATTGCTCTCTGTGTTTTGTGTAATGTTATATCAGACAAAACAGATTTTTAGACAGACAAAATAATTCTGTTAGGAATTTTCCAATTAATATAAAAAACAACCCTGTCTGGTTTAGGCTGCTTAGGTTTGTTCTAACCTTTCCTCCAGCACGGTTGCCCTGGATGTAGCTGGTGCTCGGTTGGCATGAACTCTGGCAGCCATACTGGCTCTTTGTGGATAACACTTGAGTACAATTGATGTTAAACTTGTACAGCTAATGATTAATCCGTTGTTTTTGTCCTCTAATGTGACCCCTCACATCTGCACTCAACGTCCACACTGGCATGTGTATGTGTATTATTCCATATGTATCACCTTATAACACGATTTAATAGAAAGTCAGTGGTTTTCACCCCCTCACACGACACACCAGACTGAGCTGGATTCAGTAATTTGCTAGTTTGTGTTGCTCAGTGGTCAGGCGTGAGTGCGCCACCTGTTGGTTACACTGCTAACCAGAATTCCTTCTGTCCGATTCACTCGAATAAAAACACAATCAAAACTTTTTAATGAGAGTTTCAATGTTTGTTTACAAGCTGCAGATTTTAGATAACAGACTCGTTTTCTCTTCTGTAATGAAGATGTTTAGCTCGTCTGTAATTACAGAGGAGGCATTTCCACTTTCTGTCAACATTCTGTTTTATTGCAGGAAGGAAAAAAGAAGTTTGACAAGGAAACAGAGAAATACTACACACTGCTGGACAAACACTTGAACTTGTCCTCGAAAAAGAAAGAATCCATTTTACTAGAGGTAAAAGTAAAACACTGCATCCTATCATCTACACTGCTGAGCCAAAACATCATGACCATGCACCTAATATGCTGTTAAAACAATTGTAACCCACTGGGACATCTGAAGGAGTGCTGTGGTATCTGGCACCAGGAAATCTTACTTACATAACTTCTGTATGTTGTGAGATTGGCATTCTGGTGCCATCTTTTCTGCAGGCTAACGGTGGCACATTACAGCATTTAGCAGACACTTTTATCTAAGGTGACTTACAGTGCTGGGGCGGCACAGTGGCTAAGTGGGTAGCACTGTCGCCTCTGCGTGGGTTTACTCCGGGTGCTCTGGTTTCCTCCGACAGTCCAAAGACGTGCAAGTGAGGTGAATTGGAGACACTAAATTGTCCATGACTGTGTTCAATATAACCTTGTGAACTGATGAATCTTGTGTAATGAGTAACTACCGTTCCTGTCATGAATGTAACCAAAGTGAAAAACATGACGTTAAAATCCAAATAAACAAGCAAAAAAACTTACAGTACTGTGACAGTATACAGTCTAAGCAATTGAAGGTTAAGGGCCTTGTTCAAGGGCCCAACAGTGGCAACCTGGCTGCAACTTTTTGATTACTAGTCCAGTACCATAACCATTAGGCCACAACTGCCCACATGATGTTGGACATAACATGATTTGTCTGATTTGTTTCTTCCATTGCTTCGATTTCCAGTTCTGATGCCTGTCTGCCCTTTTTAGGTCCTTTCAGTGGTGGACAGGAGTTAACCTGGGGAATTTAATTGGTGACTATACAACCCCATACACAGAAGCCTTTGATGCACTTTGTGTTGTGACACATTCAGCTCGTCACCAAAATTAAAATAGTCTGACGTTTGGGTCACAGTACCTCTTGTTGGTCTGTACTGGACACCGTAGCCTTTATGTCCTTACATATAAATGAGTCTTTGCAGCGTAATAAATTGTCTGTGATTCATAGCTTGTACCTTCACAGACCACAGTCTTTGGTTACTCACCACGGCTGCTGTGACGTAGTGACCCTGCCGTTTCTTCAAAGATACTGAGACCCAGTTGTCTGGATATAATGATTTATCTCTTACTAAAATCACTCAGGTATTCATGCTGACCGTATCTGTTCTTGGGAAGTACAGGGAACTACCATCATCCCAACATTTAATAGATTCCTGACCAAGGGATTTGCATATCTATACTTTGTGGACAAAAGTATTTATTGGGACACCTGATCCCATTCCAAAACCACAGACATTTGTATTAAATTTTTCTTCCTTTTATTTGTAGCTTTAATATCAACAACTCTTCTGGGAAGCCTTTCTACAAGACAAGTGTTTCTTTTGGGAATTTGTGCTCATTCAGTCAGTAGAATCATTGAGGTCAGGCAATGGTGTTAAAAAAGAAAGGCCTAGCTCAAATTCATCCCAACCAAAAGTTTTAAGCTGGGTTGTGCACAACTAGTCAAACCATGTCTATATAGACATTGTTCTGTACTTAGGGACTTAATCATAATGAAAGAGAAAGGGGATTCCCTAAACTGTTGCCACAATGTTAAAAGCATATCATTTACCTTATATCATTTTAATACATGTTAGCAATGGATGGAGCAGAAACAACAGCATTTAATCAGTGTCCACTTCTGGCCATACAGTGTATTTGGGGGCTGGTCCTAATGCTTTGACTGATCTGTGAATATTCTGTATTATTACTATTTTATGCTGTAACGTTTCATAAAGTAAACACGTCTCTATTTTAGGCCGATTCCCAAATCGGTAAGGAGCGCCAGATGTTTTGTGATGCTTCCCTCGAATACGTCTTTAAGATCCAGGAAGTTCAGGAGCGAAAGAAATTTGAGTTTGTTGAGCCGGTAAGGAAAGAAATCCAAACGTGACACCATTCTCAATGTGATTATAGAAGGAATAGTGATATGATCTGAAATGTTCACCTGCTAGATTCTATTTGTTTATTCTATTCTATTCTATTTATTTATAATAAAAATCTTCTAATATTTATAGGAAACTCTGAATAGTGAATGATACTTTGGTGTTTATTTCAACTTTAACTTTCTTATGTGAATGAAACTGGAAATTCTAATGATATTTTTAATTAGTGGAATCAGTGCAAATCAGTTTGCCAGTGAAAGCTTATACTGGCTACTGCACTGGTAAAATGAGCCAACATGACTGGTGCCATTCTGTTGATGTCTCTGTATATATAATGGACAGTGGCTTAGTGGGTAGCACTGCAAGCAAGCAAGGTCCTGGGTTCAGTTCCCAGGTGGTGAGGTCCGGGTCCCTTCTGTGTGGAGTTTGCATGTTCTCCACATGTCTGTGTGGGTTTTCTTCCGGGTGCTCCGGTTTCCTCCCACAGTACAAATATGTGCAAGTGAGGTGAATTGGAGATACAAAATTGTCCATGACTGTGTTTGATATTAATCTTGTGAACTGATGAATAATTACTAATAAATAAAAATTTATAAATCCTAAAAAATAAAATAAGTAAATATATTAAAGAAAAGTGGGATTATTGTCTTACAGACATTCATATTAGATCTGCTGGGGACCAACCAATTGGTATGAATATGGTCTCCCATAATCACCCAAATTTACCATAAAACTCAGATGAACTAAAAGCGGCAGAATCTAGATCAGGTACCTGTTTGTGGATGTTGCAAATATTAAGCACAATTAAAGACTATTTTAATAAATATGGGTTTGTTTTATCATACATCTGTGTTTCCAACCACCACTGACAATCAATCATACATCTAGATCAGTGGTGGGAAAACTACGGCCCACGGGCCACATATGGCCCGTTAGGCTGTTTGATCCGGCCCGTTGAGCATTTACCAAACTGTCCTTTTGAGTAGTGCATGCAAACTGAATCACTGAGTCAACGAGTCAGAGACAACTCTTTTCAAATGAATTATTAATTGGAATCGAATCAGGTAGCTGTACTCTTATCTATGCTAAAGATTCATTCGTTTTGTTCACTCTATTTCAATACGGTGTTGTGCTCAAACAACTTAATGAATCAGTTCTTTTTGCTAAAGTTGTGGTCTAGGCGTTGATAAACGACTTTTTTCTTTAATACCCTGCATTTCAGTTTATTCCACTATTTTGCGCACTCCAAACACTACCAACCTTTGTTAAAGTCGAGTCTATCATCTATACACACAGACATTTAACTCTTTGATTGATAATTTATATTAGTTCACCCCCCCCATCTGCTACTGGTCCGGCCCGTTTGTCAAAATTTAAAACCCAGTGTGGCCCTTCAGCCAAAAAGTTTGCCCACCCCTGATCTAGATGTTTTGGTCAGACATGAAATGCATTGTTATCTATCAGAATCCCGTTCTAAACCATGTTCTGATGAATGATTTTCTCTTTTTTAGCTCCTGGCTTTCCTCCAAGGACTGTTCACGTTTTACCATGAAGGTTATGAACTGGCACATGAGTTCGAGCCGTACAAACAACAGCTACAGTTCAACCTGCAGAACGTAAGAGGCCACGTCAGGGTTAGAACCAGAATCATTTAGTGCCAGTTTTTAGCTGCTAAATGCAAGCCAGACGTACATTGATGCAGTAATGTAGGAGAATGTAGGAGACTTCTGATTTGCATATTTATACAGTAGATATTTCTTGATGAATATAAAATGGTAGACGTGGTTCTGGGTGGGTTTTTTTGGCTGACTGCTGAAACCACCAGAAACCACAACAAAATTCATTTTAAAAAGTCTCAGCATCAGCAGTACGAGCACGGCTGCTCTTTTGTGTTGACCTTCAGATGGGAGGTGTTTTACATGCATGTCAGATGATATTGCAGTTTGAGAGTTTGAAATTAAATGCAGTATTACCCAACCTGACCTTAATACAATTGTAGAGATGAGGGGTTGACATAAACTCAGACAGACAAGGCAGATAGCCAACAAACCCCTGATGTATAAAACTTTATGTACATGTAGCAACTAATTCGATCCCCCACGGTTCAGCATGTTAAATTCTGTTTATCAAATCTGCAAAAGCATTATGAATTCTCAAACTAAAATGAAACTTTAGATAAAGTTGGACTCACGTTTGCTTCTCCTGCATGTAGACAAGAAATAACTTTGAGAGCACTAGACAGGAAGTGGAAAATCTGATGCGAAGGATAAAATCAGCGGAGCAGGATTACAAAGCGCCAGGACAGTGGACCATGGAGGGATTTCTGTACGTGCAGGAGAAGCGTAAGTATTCACTGAAAACAAATCACTACAACTACAGCTACAGCACAGTAAATATTACATTAAGCAGTGCTGCTGTTTACTTTTATTGGTCAGAAGTCTGTCTAAGTGTGTGTGTGTGTGGTGACCTGTCTGTGGTGCTTCCTGGCTTTTGATCAGTGAATCAGACCCACCGTGACCCAGACCAGGATAAAGCGGTGGTGAAACAGACAATGAATAATAATTGAATGTTTGTTTATTTATTTATTAAGGTAAATGTTTCCATCGTTTTGTTCAGGTCCTCTGGGTTTCACATGGAGTCGACACTACTGCACTTATGACAAAGAGACCAAGATGTTCACCATGAGCAGCTCAGAGATCAAAACTGGAAGCAAACAGGTATAACAGTGAATTTGTAAAACGCTGTTGTCCTTTCTGTTTCTACACTCACTGTCCATTTTATCAGCTCCACTTACCATATAGAAGCACTTTGTAGTTCTACAATTACTGACTGTAGTCCATCTGTTTCTCTGCATGCTTTGTTAGCCCCCTGTCATGCTGTTCTTTAATGATCAGGACCCCCACAGGACCACCACAGAGCAGGTATTATTTAGGTGGTGGATGATTCTCAGCACTGCAGTGACACTGACATGGTGGTGGTGTGTTAGTGTGTGTTGTGCTGGTAGGAGTGGATCAGACACAGCAGCGCTGCTGGAGTTTTTAAATACCGTGTCCACTCGCTGTCCACTCTATTAGACACTCCTACCTAGTCGGTCCACCTTGTAGATGTAAAGTCAGAGACGATCGCCCATCTATTGCTGCTGTTTGAGTCGGTCATCTTCTAGACCTTCATCAGTGGTCACAGGACGCTGCCCACGGGGTGCTGTTGGCTGGATATTTTTGGTTGGTGGACTATTCTTAGTCCAGCAGTGACAGTGAGGTGTTTAAAAACTCCATCAGCGCTGCTGTGCCGGATCCACTCATACCAGCACAACACACACTAACACACCACCACCATGTCACTGTCACTGCAGTGCTGAGAATCATCCACCACCTAAATAATACCTGCTCTGTGGGGGTCCTGTGGGAGCATGTAGAGAAACAGATGGACTACAGTCAGTAATTGTAGAACTACAAAGTGCTTCTATAGGGTGAAGTGAAGCTGATAAAATGGACGGTGAGTGTAGAAACAAGGAGGTGGTTTTAATGTTATGGCTGATCAGTGTATATATATAAGGGTTCTTCAAAATGTTTTGGTTGAGCTTGTAGCCACTGATGCAGCGCTGCTTTCACATCATCATCACATGAAAATCTTCTTCTCCTTAAAGCTTCTTTGAGCGTCCAAAAAGGTGGAAATCGGTTAAGAAAGCGAGAGTGAAAATGAAAATCTAATGAAGTTATTCTAGGAAGATCTTTATGGATTTGAAATGATAAGATTAAATTCAATATTAATGTGAAGACATTATAACCTGTTTAATATGAGTAACTCTGTATGTTTTCTCTGTGAAGAATGGACTTGTTTTGAGCCCACCTGAGATCTTCAAGCTGAAGTCCTGTATCAGGAGGAGAACAGACTCCATCGACAAGCGATTCTGCTTCGATATTGAAGTGGTGGAACGGTCAGTTTTTAGTCTGTGTTTCTGAAATGATTTGTTTTCTTCTGAGGTCACAGTGAGGCTGTTGTGACGTTATTTTTAAAGGGTGCGAGTGAATTTTAACCAGACGTATTTTTTATTCTACTGTTTTTACTGACCGTAGTGAAAGTCTCACAGTGACTGTATTCATCTCTATTTTCTTTCCTCTGTCCTTTCATAACTAAAGAAATAACTCTTGTCAAGGGCTTCTGTTCAGTTCTCTTCAGTGTTTCTATAAAGTCCGCCGGTACGTCTCTCTCTCTCTCTCTTCCTGTTTCGTGCTGTGATTGCGTTTAGATTTGCTGCGTATAGATTTAACCACTCACACTTTCTAACATCCTGCTTCTAATCTGCAATAAGTTGGAGCATTTTGAATAAATGGTGCTCATAGGGACAATAATACTTTAAAACTAATACTTATTTTACTAAAGCTGTAGCTCATCACATAAACCGCTTTCTAGTTGCCCTCTGTTTGTGTCACAAGAATGAAAAGCTGGTGTGAAATGGTGAAAATAGAAAACCCCTCAGAGAGTGCAAGGGAAGGGGGTGGGGGGTTGTGGGTAAAGTAAACATTAAAAATAAAGAGACCCTGTTGTCAGAACCGATAAGACTAATAAGCCAAGGGAAATGCTTTTATCCAGATTAAAGTGTTACCGTAAACAGAAACATTCTCTGTATATTTAAACACCGGAATGATGCTTTTTATGGTTGTTCTTGTTTTTGGACAATTTGCAATATAAGAAAACAAATTCTTCAGGGTTTTTATTAGCTTTCGAGTGCTGGAATGATCAGGCTAATGAGTAAAGAGAAAGAATAAAGAAACAGATTATTTGCAAGGTTGGAGACACTAGTCAGATTTAATGATTGCAAATATTCTCATAATAAAATAATAGCTGAAATAATAAAACAAAAATTACTAACATAATTAGTATTAGTCTAGGACATCCAGTGCTGAACAGCTGTTGGGATTGAAAAGAAAATAGACAGACCACATCAAATGATCCCTACTATCAAATGTCATACTTAATTTTAATAATGAGGCGCACGTTCAGTATTTTCTCACTTATCAACACCGTCAACATTGTTCTGTATTTATTAGTACAAAGTCACATGTCATTATGTTTAAAATATGAAGTAAATAAACACACAGGACCTGTATTACATATCCAAAAGTGTGTCTTAATACTTCAATACTTTCCTCTCACTGTAGACTTGCATTCTACACTAGTGTTGTAAATGCTAAACCTACAAAATGCAACACTGACTAAAATAAAATGACTACAAGAAAAAGCATATAGTATTAAATGCAGATTATAGATTGGATATCTCTTTAAGCTTAAAAACCATTCCACGTCTAGGGTTTTCATCCTGACAGGCAGATTATGTGAAGTTAAACAGTGTTTTATACAGTAGAATATCTTTAAAAGTGTAACTTCTTTCTTTTACGTTATGCATGACCTGTTTTGCATCAGCTGACGTTGTTGTGCAGCATATCACTAAGTTGTGAATGATTTGCTTCTCAGGCATGGCATCATCACCCTGCAGGCTCTGTCTGAATCCAACAGACGTCTGTGGATGGAGGCCATGGACGGCAAAGAACCAGTAAGAACACACCCATCATCCTAATGGATTCTTAGTCTATTACTTGTCAAGGATCACTTGTTAATATTTATTATTAATGAAGGGCCAGAAACTAAACAACTTTTTTGGAAATATGTGTCTTGTATTGTTTATATCTATATCTAAATAGGGCCTATAATGCTGACACTATAGACTATACTTAATAATTATGGTCTAAGCAATAGGATCAGATTAAAAAAAATAAGAAAAATAACATGGTTTGTCATAATGAATGAATTTGCTTTGTCTATGTAGTAAGACGTCTTTAGTAAACATGTAATTTGGGTCATTATAGGGGCTCATTGGTTAAAAACCTTGTTGTACAACACATGATTAAAACACGGACCTCATAAGTCTAATTGTTTTAATATTTTATGTGTAGATTACCTTACCAGATGTGTAGCTTCACTTGTACCCTGCAACATCCCTCAAATATAACATGACAATGTACAGCAGCGTATTATCGGGTCCCATTTTTATATTTAGCCCACAGTTGTCTAGATGATTTATTTACATAATGTTTATGGCGTTTATCCAAGGTGATTTACTGTTGTGACCTAATATAGTCTAAGCAACTGAGAGTAACTAAGGGTCTTGTTCAGGGGCCCAACAGTGGCATTTTGGTGGTGGTGGGGCATAACCAGGGACCTTTCACCTCTGCCCTTTCACCACTGCCCATGTTACCCAAAGGTATAACTCCTACAGTTTTACTTTGCTTAACCAGTCAGAACGTTCTCGGTTCTAATCAGCAGTGTAAGATGATCTATTATTGTGTTGGGACTTGTTTGTTGGAGCAGCCGCTCTCTGTGGTTTCCGGTAGTTAAAGAGTGTGAGATTTGTTACAGACTCATAAAGCTGCAGAACAATCAGACCGAGTCAGGTTTGTCTGGAGTGATTGGATTCTGACCTTTTGAGTCGTTCCTTCCTCTTTTTGTTTAAACACAAATAAGTTTATATAGCTTCCTCTGTTTATCCATGCACACATCATCCGCTCAGCTGTAAAAATAGATCTTACTCTTTAAATCCTTTTTTTTAAACCCAAAGTCACTAAATAAAGAAAGAATTTAAGAATACCAACGTTATATAAGTCAAAGTCAAAAGTTTACATACACATGTAGGGTGACACCCCTGGTCAAATGTCTTTATTTTTGTTGATTAAGTAAAACACATTCTCTGCAAACCTAAATATGCCACTTTTAAGAAACCTGTTCTGCACAGTCATAATTTATTTATTGAATTTAACATGTAACATAAAGTACTAACTCTAAAACTGCCCTCTGTCTCAGTCTCAGTCATAATATCAAATATTCTTGGTCTTTCTCATCTTCTAAGTCCTACCAAAAGTCCTATAACACAGTCTTTATTGTTGTCATGTGTCTGCCTTATCACATGCCTTAAGTGCCCAAAAACTTAAAACACACAACTGCATCCAGAATTTAGGAATTTTGATCTTGTATGTGATTAGCAACAAACGTCACTGTGACACACTGAATGTTGCCTGCACTTGTGTTCAGTGGGCTTAGTTCAGTTAATAAATAGCATCTGTACAGGATCCCAGCAGATACCTGAACCCTTGTGATAAACAGAAGTATGCGCATACATGTTCTGGTGAATTATGGATACAGTTTGTGCCGTGATAAATCCTGGTATCCAAACGTCACTGTGCATATAGTAAAGAGAAGTGAACCAAGGAATAAGCCTTGTTGGACCCCTTGTGTGAAGGTAGTTGTGCAAGAAGCCAGAGCAAAAGTAAAGAACCAAGTCTAGTGAACCTGTCCAATACGTGTATGCAAATACAGGGGCTGCAAATATACAGTAAAAAAATTGTAAATGCTTATCTTATGTAACGTCTTATAAACACATAAGATAAATCGTCATCTATGTGTTTCAAGCACCATCACTAAGGACAGTACTTCATTTAAATTCAGAGGCACTTCTTGTATGGAATTGCACCAAATTGCACAAATAAAAAAACATAAGAACAATAGAGTTCAGCTACACAATGAAGATTTGTGCATGTTTATAGATTATTATAGATTACAGAAGGTCGTTCTGTATCCCAAACCACATCTGTCTGGCATGACTTGAGAACTGGATGCATAACTTGTGAGCAGCGATGCAAAACTGAAGGAAGTGAAGTCAGATGCCCGACATGCATGGCTGAGTAAAGGACATTTAGGACGGTTTTATTTCTTCATATTGATGCTGGTATAAAGTTTAAGGAGGGGAATCCAGTTAGTCGTGTAGATATGAGGGCGTCGGTGCTTTTTGTTCCCATGTTCCCATTGTTTTTTTTTTTTTTGGGGGGTAGTCGTGTATATTATGAGGCACTTTGTGGAAGAAAGGCTTTGTGGAGTCTATGAAAACCAGGAAGAGTAGATGACAGACTGCCATGTTTATATATGTTTCACCACTGGTTCTTAATGGTTTAAAGCTTTAATCAGAGTAAGTGCACAGTTATCCTCGACCTCTGACCGGATTTAAACTCTATTGTGCTTTTATAAAAACACAGTCAAAACAAAGAGGTGTGGACAGACTCTACACACACTGCTTCTGACAGCTCTCTTTGAGCGCTGTTTTTGAGTCTTACATGTACAAATATACTCATTTACTCACTCACATATAGGGTCAGTTTGAATAGCCACTCCGACCGTTTGCATGAGCCTAGTGGTTACGGTTCTGGACTAGTAATAGAAAGGTCGCTGGTTCAAGCCCCATCATTGCCAGGTTGCCACTGTTGGGCCCTTGAGAAAGGCCCTTAACCCTCAATTGCTTAGACAATATACTGTTACAGTACTGTAAGTCACTTAGGATGAAAGTGTCTGCTAAATGCTGAAAATATAAATATCTCTTGAATTTATGTCACTGGGTACTCGTACTCTATCTGCCCCTTGGTATAAGTTACTAATTAAGTGTATACGTGGATAAAAAAAGTGAATAAAGGATTTTCCCTTGTCTAGGCTCTGTTCCTATCTTGCTTCAGACCACCACTACTCTGATAAAGCTTTTGCTAAACATAAATAAATGAATTAAAATAATATAATTAGCCATAAGGCTCATGTTCACATACTCCATGTTTAAAATTTTAGTCTGTTTGTACTAATATGTGTTTTCTTTGTGTAGATTTACACACTCCCAGCACTCCTCAGCAAAAAAGAAGAGAGTAAGTTCACTCCTCTCACTGTTCACTCAGACATCATGGATCAGTTCAGTAATGGTGTATTGTTTTTCCAATAAAAGCATTTAATCACATAGTATTCTTTGTGTCTGCAGCATTCCTAAATGAGGCGGGTTTTAACTTTGTCAGGAAGTGCATTCACCTCGTAGAGACAAGAGGTGAGTGATGATTATTTTCCCAGATGTCTTTTGTCCCCTCGAGCATTTATGCTTGTGTCGTGTTTGTGCTGCAGTTCTCAGATCTGGTTCTTCTGAGCATCCAAGCAATGTTCCTCAGCATAAAGTGACAGGATGGCTTTTCTTCCAGGCCTGAGACAAGAAAATTATTTCTTTATTCACTACATTAGGATTTTAATGTCATGTTTTACACTTTGTTTACATTTATGACAGAAACTGTAGTTATTCATTACACAAGATTCATCAGTTCACAAGTTTATTGTCAAACATGTTCAAGAACAATTTTGTATCTCCAATTCACCTCACTTGCACGTCTTTGGACTGTGGGAGGAAACCGGAGCACCCGGAAGAAAGCCCACGCAGACACGGGGAGAACATGGAAACTCCACACAGAAAGGATCCGGAACACCCCACCTGGGGATCGAACCCGGGACCTTCTTGCTGTGAGGCGACAGTGCTACCCACTTAGCCACCGTGCTGCCCCCTTAGAATTGTATTTCTGCCTCTACTGCTTCTGGTGCACTTATTGTCTGTTTAGGCACCTGACTGGCCAGATTTATATTTTAACTTCAAACCTAAATTAGATTTTTGTTCATAAATAACATCCCTGCATGTTTAACATTTTTAACAGGGTACGTTGATAGCTACAGTCACCTCATAGCTTCAGTAGAAAAATCAAAAGGCCATTGTGGGGCACCAAACACGCCTTACCTGATCAAATACAGTGGTACCTTGAAATTCAACACCAGTTGGTTCTGGGAGTGGCGTTAAGTTTAAAAGGCGTTGAGTTTCAAGGTATTTTTTCCCATAAGGATGTATGGAAAACCTGTTCATGCGTTCCTTGGTCCCGTGGTACTGCATTTATTTTAGTCTTATGTAAAATAATGGGGTTGTTTTTGACACGTATACACAAATATAATATAAAACACTGAAATAAAAAGCTGATTCTTACAATTTTTCAGAACCTCGAGCTGTAACACAAGTTTAAAAGTGAAACATTGAAGAAAATCCAGATAAACACAGATACATGTGGAGCTTTCAGACCGGATCTGATGGTTATTCCACACAAATGCAGTTTCGTCTCATATTCGCATTTCGATGACGTATTACCGCACCGCTCAAGCCGAGCGCGGAACAAAGCGGCTGTTCATTGTTAATTTGAAATTAAATAAATACATTTTTAGAAAACAAACTGAACACGTCGAGTTTAAGGGGAACGCTGAGCTTAAGGGTACAAATTTCTTAACGAAGGGTGTTGAGTTTCAAAGATTTTGAGTTTAGGGGACGTTGAGTTACAAGGTACCAGTGTATATCTAAGGTGAGGGGTAAATTAGTCTTATTCTGAACTATGTCTTTACATTCATTTGACTGTATTTCCCAGGTATCCAGACGATGGGCCTGTACAGAATAGGAGGAGTGAATTCCAAAGTGCAGAGACTGATGACCTCAGTGTTCGGTAAATTGATTTAGAAATAAAAAATGTTCAGGCTTTATTGTAAAGCTTTTCAGTTGAAGCTGACTTTAATCTAACGAGCATCGATGTTTGTTTGTCCAGCCGCCAAAGCTCCTGCAGACATGGACCTGGACCCGGACACTTGGGATAACAAGACAATCACCAGTGGACTGAAGAATTACCTCAGGTATGGTAATAATGGAATGGAATGGAATTTACTGTGTAATATTCAAACCATGTGTAATAATTTAGCCGCTCTGGGCTTTCAGGTGTCTGGCTGAACCCCTGTTAACCTACAGACTCCACCAAGATTTCATCATGGCAGTCAGTGAGTTTATTCTAATGTGTTTTAATGGAAAAGTATGATTGGAAGCATTGTAGGCAGATTTTGCTGTTTTAAGTTGTCCCTGCACATAAATATAAACACTCGACAAAGGGAGCAGAATTAAAAAAGGAATTGAATTAATTTAATAAAGCTTAACACAAGGAATTTCCGGCATCTGTCAGTACACGTACTGACGTTTGTTGCTAGTTTGTTGGAGGTCAATGTTAGTGATTGAGGTTTAGTTTAGAAGTCTGATACAGGGTGCTCGGGTTTGAATCTCAGCTCTGCTATCATTGGCCGAAGTGCGGCCTCTGCTGGCCGTTTGATGGCACCTGCACAGAGACTATGGATAATAGAGATCAGTGTGTGACTCTCCATACGCGATACTGATCCCTGTGTGAACCTAAACCTGCCCTGTGCAGGTGAAAAAAAGTGGTTGGCAGCTGCACACATGTCGGAGGGAGCGTGTTAGGTGTGGAGAGATATAACCAGGGTAACTGGATATGCCTAGATTGGGACAAAAGGGGAAAAATGTATGAATATAAAAATAAATAAATAAGTCTTTAACAGCATTTGTGTTTGTAGTAATTAAAATAGTAATGACACTTTTAGTCGTGTAGTTCTGTTTGATATGGGAACTAAAATCAGATTTTATTCTGATTTTCATTTAAATAAAATTAGTTTAATTTAGTATTAAAATAATTTAATACTTTTTAAATGGAACACGACAGCTGTGATTATTTTCTTATTTATCTACTCTCTGACATGTAGTCTCTGATTGACTCTGTTTGATTATGTTTGTGTTGTATCGAGTCATTGTGCACAGTCTGTCAGGACATTTGTTTTTAGATGCCCAAAATGCCCCTGTACATGCAGTCGCACTGACCAAATCTTATCATTTTGGTGCTTTTGTAGAATCAGATGATCAGAACTACAGAGTGTGTGCCGTTCACGCTCTCGTCCACAAGCTGCCCGACCGGAATAAAGAGATGCTGGACATCCTAATCAAACACCTGCAAGTGTAAGTTCATCCAAAGTATGTATAGACGGAAATGCCACTGAGTTTAAGGTTATACAGTATTATTTATTTGCACTAACTAAATCTGAAGGCTGTTTTGTGTGTATATTTACATTTTACTTTTGACGTGTTGTTAATGTTATCCATCCTTAATTGTAATAAACAATTATGGTTCATTAATTCACTTTCAAATTTTGTTTGTACTTCAGTGTATCCACACACAGTCAGAAGAATCTGATGACCGTTTCTAACCTGGGTGTGATCTTCGGCCCTACGCTGATGCGCTCACAAGAGGAAACGGTGGCCGCCATGATGAACATCAAGTTTCAGAACATTGTGGTGGAGATTCTCATCGAGAACCATGAGAAGGTGAGAGCGACTCGCTCCAGCAGTTTCCTTTATTAAATCTACCAGCGAGTGTGAGTGTTTATCAAACACACAGAGGAGCGTTTATCATTTCATCAGTTCTGCAGCACAGCCTGACAACCCAGTCTTTGTTTCACCAGTGCTCTGATGCTTATTGTGTTTGAACTTTCTGGCTCGGTTACGTGTGATGTGATTTATGGTTGTACGCGTTTTTAATAACGCGTCTTTTCATGTTCCACAGATCTTTCATCAGTCTCCAGACCCCAACGTGCCTCTTCCTCAACCTCAATCTGAGTCTCGTGCCAGCTCACGCCGCAGCAAAGCCATCTGCCTGTCGTCAGGCCCGCGCAAGTCCCGGGGCCTGTACCCGCCCGCCCTGTGCCTGGCAGACGCTGACAGTGTGTATCTCGTTTTAATCTAACAAGTGCTATGTGAGGCGCTAGAGAACCACCGCCCACGATCAGCAACCGTGCTCTTAGAGTAACACAAGTAACAGTCATTTTGGTAGAACTGATTCTGCTTCATCAATTTATTGGACTGTACGGAATGTTATTACCAGCGATGCCAACGCTAGTATCAAACCATACACAGTACTAATTCAATATTGATATTTTTACAGTTTATGAACTGATTTTTATAGACATAGATAGAGATGGATAGATAGATAGATAGATAGATAGATAGATAGATAGATAGATAGATAGATAGACAGACAGACAGACAGACAGACAGACAGACAGACAGACAGACACCACCCACAATCAGCAACAGTGCTTTTAGAGTAACACAAATAACACTTGTAGACACAAGCCTGGTGGTTAAGGTGCAGGACTAGTAATCATAAGGTTGCTGGTTCAAGCCCCACCACTGCCAGGTTGCTGCCCTTGAGCAAGGCCCTTAATTAATTGCTCAGAGTGTATACTTGAACTGTAATGTATACTTGAAGTGTAAGAGTGTGTGTTTGTATACTAATATTTAAATTACATACACTATATGGACAAAAGTATTGGGACACCCATTAAAATTTTTCATTTATGTGTTTCAGCCACAGCAATAGCTAAAAAGTACAATAAATATAATACAATAATAATACAGTAATATAAAGGAAATTATATGCTTTCAACTGTGCAGCAACAGTTTTAGGGAAGGCCCTTTCCTGTCCCAGCATGCCTGTTCCCCTGTGTACAAAGCAGGCTCTATAGAGACATGAAAACTCCAGTGTCCTGCTCAGAGCCCGGACTCAACAGCTTTGGAATGAACTAAAACATCAACTGAGGCTTTATTAAACCAACATCAGTACCCAGGCATTGTTTGACTGAATGGGCACAAATTCCCACAGACATGCTTGCTTACAAGTCTTGTAAGAAGCCTTGTCAGAGGAGCGGCTGTTGTTCTAGTTGAGCTGTATTTTAATACCATTTGTTTTTGTTTTTTGAAATGGGACATCCAACAAGCTCATGATCATGTGTCCAAATACTTTTGGCCATATGGTGTAATTGATTACTGGGCTAAAACTGAACAGCCTTACTGTAGATACTAAATGACTTCATTAAGCAGCATAATTCAGGACCAGGCAATTCACTCAGCAACACTGATACAGAAATTCAGACACAGAAACCCACTGCCCAAATCTAACGAAACGTATTTAGCCTCACTTTTACTATCTTTAATCGTTATGGCATAGAAACTTTGTGTAATCCACCCACATTTGCACATTTATGAGGGAAAGATGCACAGTACGTGTGTACGTCTTTAAACGGTGTTTAAACTACTCACCACAATTCTATTTAAATAGAATCACATCTAAAATCAGACTCAAACAGCTTATGCCTAGTTCACACTACAAGATTTTCCCTCGCCGACTGTTTGCCGCTAGATGTGGCAGCTCGGAGGCAACTCGGCGGCAACTCGTGTAAAAACGTGGGACAGGAGCCGCTCAGGTGGCGCAGCGGTAAAAAGACGCGCTGCAACCAGAGCTGGATTCTGAGTACGTGGTATCGAATCCAGCTTTGCTTCACCGGTTCGAAGCTGAGTGGCTGTATGAGCAACGATTGGCCAGTTGCCCATATGGGGGGGGTGGGACAAAGAACCGGATGTGGGTCTCTCTCTGTCAGAATGCGATTACGTTCTCTGCCGGCTGATTAGAGGCGCTTGCACAAGAGATGAGGAAGAGTGCCCTTAGGGTGTGTCTCTCCTCATGCAACGCTGGGTGGTGCCAAACTCATCAATGTGTGGGTGGCAAAGATGCATCTGGCTGCTGCTCATGTTTCGGAGGGGATATGGGTTAGCTTCGATCTCCTCGGTCAGGGCAGGGTTCGGCATAGACAGGGAGGAAGCACGATGCAAAATTGAACAATTGGATGCGCTAAAGAAAAAAACGTGGGACAGGGGCGTAATATAGTTTCTATCAGAATACATCTGCACACACACAAGCTTTACAGTATTTGTGATCTTAACATCCACGCCAAACCAGAATACCCACGCGGTATCATTAAACCCCTCGTCACTTCTCACGTGTGTTTTCGTGACAAAACGTGGTTTGGGAGACCAGACAGACTCGTCTGCGATTGCCCATGGTGATAGATGGTGTAGTGTGTGACCGCCTATCGCCGATCAGTCGTGTAGTGTGAAATACACACCGACTTAAAGACTCCCGAGTGCAAGAGATCCAGTCGTGTAGTGTGAACTGTACAGCCATCTGACGACTTGGAAAGTCGTGTAGTGTGAACTTGGCATTAGTAAATCACACCCACGGGTCTGACAGCTTTCGTACAATCACACAAGTATGATATGGTATTAATGTCACATGGCTGAACCTTGGTTTTTTCACTGTGGCTTTAGGTGACACGTTCAGCAGCAGTCCCAGCAGTACACCCATGGGTAGCCTGGAGTCTCTGTCCTCTCACTCATCGGAACGAAACGGCTGCTCCAAAGCAACGTCTCCCTCACGCTCCAAACACAAGATCTCAGGAAGCCTGTGCTGGACCACGCCCTCTCCGTCCTCCGACGGCCCCAAGAGCCCCGGCGGTACCACCAGTCCCGACTCCAGCTCCAAAGAGGACGCCGCTAAGACGGACGGCGAGTGGGAGGAGGCTCTGAGCGTCCTGCCGGAGTGTCCTTTAGCTACGGAGGAGAACACGGACGAGCCTGGATCGAGACGCATGTCTCGCATGTCCTCCTGCTCCTCGCTCACCTCCCTCCACATTTCTGAGGGTGAATATTCTGAAAGTCTGAGCACAGCATCAGTAAAAATAATTGTGTTGATTTTAGTCACATATACAGCAATTTAAACAATTTTCAAATTCATTTTAATATAAAATAATATAAAATTTTTATTACGGAGCACCTTAGGGGTCACTAACGAGAAAAAATATGTGAAGAGTAAAATCTGTACCCACGGTTGAGTAATACGTACTCTCAGTTTATAAGCTGTACCCACGGACTTGTAAACTGTACCCTCAACTTAGATACCCTGCATTAACCATATCGTTCTTTTTAAAACGCGTCACCAGTTCTAAGGTTCGCATGGTGGTTAAACCGAACTAACGTTAATAAATACGTAAGCAATAATAAATATAAATATAAGGGTTTTATATGTATGTACACTGACTAGGCATAACATTATGAGCACTGACAGGTGAAGTGAATAACACTGATTATCTCTTCATCACAGCACCTGTTAGTGGGGGGGATATATTAGTCAGCAAGTGAAAATTTTTTCTCAAAGTTGATGTTAGAAGCAGGAAAAATGGGTGAGCGTGAGGATCTGAGTGAGTTTGGCTTTGTATTTTGTTTTTTTTAATTGCAGCCTCTGAGCCCATGGTTATGTATAGCTTGCTGTACTGCGAACAGTGAATATGTTTCAGCAGCAGTAAATATGTTTGTAATGTACAGCAGATGGTTCTTGTTTTTGGTGGTTTTTTGATTCGATCTGACCAAATTTCCTCTCAGCATTAGGTGACAGTTTGGGTTTTTGTTCTGACCTTGGCAAAGAGACCATTGTTCCAAGTAATTTGATCTAGGCCCCTGAAGTTGCTTAGATATGGCTCCAAGTGACATTTCTGACTGTTGGTGATTTTAAGCAGAGCTTTTTAGACTTTCCCATTCCAACACTTGCGGCTAGTGTAATGGGTGCAATCAGTCCTCAGCTGTAGTCGTATGTATGTTTTGGATTCAGCAGATTTTGTTTTATTTTTTAGAATAAACCAGTCACAAAATACGAGTCCGAGTCAAGTCACGAGTCTTTAGACTAGAATCCGAGTCAAGTCAGGAGTCAATATAATCTACGCAAAACATATATTGGAAATGTAGCATAGAAATAAACAAATAATCTGTAAGTTCAGATAAAAAACAACAACAGATTAGCGACTGTATTTAGCTGTTTTACTTCGTGCCTTTACTTTCCTAGTCATTGCGCAAAAGCGCTTGATAAATCACGTCACAGCGGCCAAAATCCAAAACCCAGCAAAAAAAATCCATAACCACTGCTTACCTTAGCTTATGTTTTTTCAGACGCTATTAAATTTCTAACCGTGTGTCCTATTAGGAATAGAATCCGTTATTTTATAAATGTGCTTATAATTAAAAACCTCCACATTTTTCCCGGTTGTGAAGTAAAACACGAACTCGTTAGAAAGCCAATCAAGCGTTTCCTTGACAATCATCTGTGTGACGCGAACTGAATAAATGCAAATAACAGCATTTCTTACTAGAAAAAAATTACAATCAGAAGGTCTGATTGCGCTCTTTCAACCATTAGCACCATTTCTGTAGGAGCGTTCCATTCACACCAGTTGTTCCTGTGAAGTGCACTACGTAGGGTATTCCACCATTTTAAGTGAGATTTCAATCCAGAGGTAACAAATAATGTTTAAATGAAGTGAACTACATATATATATATATATATATATATATATATATATATATATATATATATATATATATATAATTGTCACACGTAACTAATGTTAACACATGCTGACGCTAGGGACTTTTTTTGTTTATGAGTCTGTTTTTGTGAGTCATGAGTCGAGTCAGAGTAATTTGAAACGAGTCCGCGTCACTGTGTGTGCGACTTACTTGTGACTTTTATTTTGCATGTCTGGAATAAACCTATGAAAGAGTTTATATTTGTTTTAAATTTCAAAAAGTCTTTTAGTCAAACAAATAACAGTTGAGAGAAGTTAGATTATTGGAATTGCAAGACTGCTGTGGGCCGCACCAGGAAAGAAAAAAATGCTCAGTCTATTTTACATTCAATTTTAACTACAGTTAAGACTGTAAATCAGTTTTTTATTGAGCTCCTTAGAAGCAAGATTAGGCAAACAGATGTCACATCTTCATTTTGATTACAGCCTGTCTAGAAATAGAATTAATTATGAATAAAACCACATTTATTAGCCACCCAATGTGGGACTGTAAAGTCGTGTAATACAGCAGCAACAACTTTGCTGGTTTCATGTTAGTTCAGTGTGAAAAAAGCCACAGCAAACTAACACCAGCACATTACAGACTTCATCTTATGCTGTTACAGTGTTCGTGTTAATTCATACGTTTATTAGATTGCATTTCTGCTGTCTTTCCGACCTCCAGGTGCTACTGCAGTATACTAAATGTTCTTGTGTTTTTGTGTTTGTTTTCTGAAGGATTTAGGAGCTGCCATGGTTCCGTTCAGAGTTTGGTTTCTCGCAGTAACAGAGACAGTTTAAAGTCGCTGACCGCACCAGAAGTTGCTCTTAAAGAAACACCCAAATGCAGCCTGGACTCTACAGGAAGCAACGGATACCAGAGACCCGGATCTATGTAAGGAACCTTTACAGTGTTTGGTACACACAGCAGAAAACCAGAATATCACCTGGATATTATTAAACATGAATGATACTGGTTTTACATGTCATCCCTGATGCACTATTATAATTACTGGTAGGAAAGGGTTTGTATGTTCTGATTGGCTGTTATTAATTGCCTAAAATGCCATTTCTTCTATTTTATAGGTGCATTTTTATCACACACTGAAGGAACTGGGGTCATTATGTAACTGCTGAAGTAATGCAATCTAGAATTTTTTGGCTGCTCCCCATACCTGATCTACACTTTTTAGTTCACCTTTCACTAGCTAGACTTTTGGCCATTCACCCCTCTCCAACCAGACCTAGCCAGTCATGTCTCAGCACCGCTGAGATTTGAACCCTGGTGTTTTACTTTTATACCTTTCGAGTATCTAACATATATCTTATTAGCTTATATTTAATTCTGGTATAATCACTTTTTGTAAATCTGTTTTGTATAATGGTTTCACTGGTTTATAAAGTGATCTTCATGTTTTTTGAGTCTCTTATCCAAAATGTTTTTCTCCTTTTATCATTACTTGGGGACTCAGATCAAACAAGGAGACGAGTTTGCTGATAGCCGCTGTTGAGTAAACTGTATGTGATGCTATCAGTATGTTGAAAGAATCTGTAAACAGAACTTTGGGAGGCTAACTGATGCATTAGCATTACACGCTGTCATGTTTAACGTGGTGTGTTTACTGTTGTAGGGTGGCCAACAGAGCAGCTATTTTCGAGAGTCCTGTGGTGTCTCAGCCTGCCCCTGCTGGAAGGTACGTTGTCAGCACACAGAAGTGCATCAACTCTGTTTTACATTTACATTTACATTTGGGCTTTTAGCAAAAGCATTTATCCAAAGTAACTTTTATGACAAAATTCAATGCAAGCAGTAAAGGTTTAAGGGCCCAATCATGACAGCTTGACAATGAGGGGCTTAAACCAGCAATCTTCTGATTAGTAGTCCAGTATCTTAACCACTGAGCCACTACTGTTCTGTGTTACCTTATACAATCTGGCTTAACGATCCTTTAATTGTCTTTGATTGCAGTATTATTAGGAAGGTTATTTAGTAAAATATTGGTTTTGTAAGTACATAAATCTTTATGTACATAATAAAGCCACGACACACATGCCATACAAGTCAATGGAAATTATTGGCTTTAGCTGTACATTGTCCAAGCTATCTGTTATTCAGATTGTGAAATGAATTTGCATACATTTAGAGTTTGGGTGGCATTCAGTCATTTTTGTCAAGGTTTAGTCACAAAATCAGATAATAAGTGATCAATAGAAACACATTAGAGGCACAAGCACATGAATTGACATATGATCAGATGACCTGGGACCTGTTAATAGCAAGTGTGCTGTGATTGGCTCTTGTGTTGGACTTTCAGGATTAAAACACTGAACAGGTGAGAAAAGTCAATTTTGGTAACTCTGTGGTAAAAGTCCACTCACTTTGCTTGCTTGTAGAGTTTCTATTCAGAAAGTTGTATCTTGTATTTTTGTCTATATTAGTTACTTAATCTGGCCCATACAGACTAAGTTTGTATTAAAACATTTACCCTGACCAGTATAAGAACATCCCATCAGTGTAAGCAGATGTTTTCTTGTCTTTTAAACACTTTATCATCACTAGTATGTGGTTCGTCTTTATTTGTATTATCTCTAACTCACCTCTTCTGTTGTGAATACAGGGAAGCCAAAGCCATGTATTCCTGCCAAGCAGAACACAGCTATGAACTCAGCTTCCCTCAGGGGGCGCTATTCCTGAACGGTACATACACTCTTACAGTACTTACATCATAGTAACACTAGTTACAACACTACTACTACAACTTGCTTACTAGGTATGCTAATAATTTAATAATACTACAGTGATTACCATCTTGAAAATGTGGTAGTGTATTGCTCAGGAAGGAAAACTGCAGCTATTATAACAAATTACATATCTAGATGTTGTTTAATTCATCATTTAAAATTACTATTATTTGTTTTAGTGTAATTAAACATTAAAAAAAAATGATTACACTAAACTAAATGAAACAGCACTGATACAAATAGGAGGGTCGAGTCAGAAAGTGTCCCAAATCTGGTATGCAGACCAGAATGGTCTTCTGTAGCGACCCCCTTAATACAGGAACAGTTTAAAGTCAAAGAATAAATGTAGTAACTGTAGTAAGTGACTACCATTTTACAGATATTCAAGAAAATCAGGTTGTTTTAACATTGCTTGTTTATTGAGCAGCTTCTAGCTTTCTTTATGTAACTCTTATCCAGCAATGTGAAACATACTAGAACTAGAAACTGGTGGAATTTTGGATATTGTAAACAGATCAAGCAACAGTCCACCAGAAAATTAAATAAAAATCTTGGGGGTTTTTTCAGTTTACAGTAATGTTTCCATCAAAATAAAACTAGTTCCCAGTATCTAATGGCATATCAGCAAATCAATTTCTTCAACATATTTACTTGTTCAGAGATAATTCATGCTTATTTACAATTACTTTATCAATAAATGTAACCTCGTGTGTTAACCCCACAGTGTTGTGTTTGTTTTAATTGTACATTTCTGTTATATTTTTGTCATTTCAGTGCACCCCTCGGTGGAACCTGGGTGGCTCCAAGGAACATATAATGGCAGAACTGGACTCATCCCAGAAAATTACGTTGTGTACCACTAGCGGGGCCTGAAACTAAACGTAACAAGTCCATGGCATCCATGGTATTCATTTCTCCATATAGGGACTGCTTTGTACATTCATTTTTACATTATGTAAATAGTCGAAGTTGTTTTAACCTCATCGTTAACAGTAGAGTCTATTCTGTATGTTCGTTTTAAAAAGTATTATTATTTTATGATTTGTACTGACACTCCTTCGGCTCTGTAGGCTGTGAGGTGGTTTATTTATAGGTGGTGATAATGCAGACTGGCTCTGACCTGTTGATCTGATAATGTGAGAGACAGAGGCACATTACTGTGTGTGTCTATGTGCCTCTTGTTATTGTTCAATCTCTAATGAAGGGAAACTTGCAATTAACAAACTGATTATTATTATTATGGTACTGATGTCAAGATCTGATGTGTTAGTAGTTTTATTCTCATTTGAAAAAGTATTCCCACATATAACTTATTTACCTTTTTTAGAATGTAGTCATTTTCTATATATCATTCGTTTATATGAGTCAAAATTTGTTTTACTTATGTCTGTTCCAGCTCATTCTGGGATAACAGTCTTGTGGGGCCAGACTTTAACAATTAAGCTTAAGAGGGATCTTACTCGGTCAGGACCAAACTCAGTTTCAATTTTATAAGCAGTTTATTGCATTCTGTGTTCCAGATTCCCATACTAAATCACATACATACCATAACATACTAAATATTCAGTCTAATTACGGCTCTACCAAAACTACCATAGTTAAACAATATGTAGTGTGTGTATTAGTGCAGTTTAGGGCGCCGGCAGTATATCACCTGCATGATTAATGCTGCTTATCCTAACTATGATTGTAGTCTCTCATGGATAAACAAAAGTGTTAAGTTGTGTCTTACAGGTACCACAGTACGTGCAGTAAAATAAATGTTACCTTTCAAACCTTTCAGTTGCTGTAGCATTAGAAAGATTATCTGTACATGTCAACGTGAGGAATGGTGCCGTGTGCCCCTGCTGATCAGAGTAAATCGAGGCTAAAGAAATTGGCCGTGATGAACGTAAAAACACAAACACTACATTCGTACTGAAGATAAGGGATGTACCGTTACCATAAATTCTATGGTGGGCCTATTTCTAACACATTAATCGAGAGTTTACTAAAGTTTGAGTCGTTTAAACAGTGCTGAGGTTTATAGCCAACCTTTGTCATGGCCCTCCCTAAAAAGATCCTATTAGTGATTGTGGTTGTCTTGTTATATATGTTTATTCCATCCATTTTTCTTCAAAGGTTTACTAATTAATAAGTCGTTCACAGCAGATGCAAGTCATCATAATTGAGTATGATAAAACATCACTGTTTTTAATACTTAAAACAATAATTCAGCACGATCTTCAGTATTAATGATTTAATACACTAGTGCCTACTGTAACTCCTGGTACGCTTGTCATAATTTGACTGCCAATACACCACTACTATAAGTACCGATTATAAGTTTCTATTAGGGGTGTAATGATGCACGTAACACTAGCATATTAGTTTAATTACATGACCAAATCTTCACACTCAACCTAAATGACACTGAAAAGCTTTTATATTTAACTCTAAACCACAACTAAAGTACATAATTAGAGCAACTATAGTAAAGATATGAAGCAAACTTTATCAGCTTTGTTTTTTTAATTATACAACAGATTTAACAAAATAAAGAAACAGAAATTAAAGTAGTGCTTTCATTCCCTCCGCCAAAAAGAAGTTCCACAACAGATGAGTGGTTGTGATGCAGCGGTAACGATTCCCTAGCCTGCACAAGGTGCATTCCAGTAGTTCCCAATTAACTGGGCCGAACGGTGCGGGGTGAAAGCATAAGGCTCAAATGGAACTCCCGACAGCGTAGGGATTTTAAGGAGTAATGGTTTATCACTATGCAGGAGGTTAACAGTCATATTTACCCATCAATCATCGCGTGTCGTGCGGGTTAAGACAGCTGGCGGTACAAATTGTGTTTGTAACTCTGATTATGTCGAAGTTTAATTATGTCTGTAAGTGCTAGTAAACTAATGTTCCATTAATCTTTGCAGAAAATTACCACCAATGTAACCAGTAAAGGTCCAGAAACGAATTTAGCTTGTAAACTTACATAGCTAATGTTAGCTAGGTTATGCCTAGTTCACACTACACGATTTTTGGCCAGATTTCGCTCGGCGACTGGTCGGCACTAGATTTGCCGGCTCGGGAGCAACTCGGCGTTCGCTCAGCGATCAAAACTCGGCACTCAGTCGCTATGTGTGAACTATCCAACAACTCGATCCGACCGGCTCGCCGAGCGCTCGGCGACCGGATTGAGATATCTAGCATGTCAGATATCTGATCTGAGTTGCACGTCTGGCAATGAGTGCCATGTCGAACAGCCAATGAGAACGCAAGATACAGTGTGAGGGGAAATGCAGGAGAGGAGTGTAAACAGGTACATAATATAGACAGGGACATAATATAGTTTATATCAGAATACACCGGCACACACACAAGCTTTACAGTATTTCTGACCTGATCGTTCTCTACAAAACACCAACGTTGCATTGCAAAAATATTAATTAACCTCCAAATTACTATAGAACAATCCATACTGTTCGTGTTGCCAAATCCACTCAGATTCATTTATTTTTCCTCTTTGATTTTACGCTGCACATCAGCGCACAAACACTTTGATCACTCGCTACTTGTTGACGTGCATTTTTGGACGTGGAATCATTAAACCCCTCGTCACTTCTCGCGTTTGTTTTCGTGACAAAACGTAGTTTGGGAGACCAGAGAAGCTCATCTGTGATTCCAGTTGGTGATAGATGGTGTAGTGTGAAACCCCCTATCGCCGATCAGTCGTGTAGTGTGAAATATACACCGACTGAAAGACTCCCGAGTGCAAAAGATTCAGTCGTGTAGTGTGAACTGTACAGCGACCCGACAAATCAGAAAGTCGTGTAGTGTGAACTTGGCATTAGTTATCCTGAGGTAAATGTTGACTAGTAACTTAAAAAGCAAAGGAGCGTCAAAGATTGCTGTCAGCTCGACGTGCTCTCTTTAACTTGATTCAACCAACTAAAGTTCCTTACATGTAATTAGTGTATTGAAAATACAAGAGCACTGTATAGGGCCGCTGTGGAATGGTATGCAGCCAGTTTGTGGGCATAAAGCTTATCATTACTTGGCAACGTGACAGAGGGGTGATGCAGTTTTGGCGTGGAAAGCCGTTATCACAAATATCACCATGGTTAGAACTGTAGGAACTGACAGCTGTATCATGTAATTTAAGTTAGGAAATATATTATAAAATCTATGCGCACTGAAACGGTATTTACTTGAGCAATGCTTGCGCTGTGCTTTATTTTACACATTTTCATGTACTTCAATACGATGTATGGTACAATGATGCAGGGTACTAATGCTCTCCAAACTCTCCCCCTTATCTCTGATTGTACTCTGAACATGTGATGAGGTTTCATCCTTAAGGATCATGACATGTTTTTCAGTCTTGTTTCAGCTTCTGTATTATCATCAGAACGTTCTTAATGTCTTAAACCACAAAGTGCACCTTCATGTTCAAAACCCCTGAATCAAACCCTCGTCCTGTTAGTCTTTAAATGCAGTATTTTAACCAGAAAATAATTAAAGAGTGATCACTGATCAGCCATAACATTAAAACCACCTCCTTGTTTCTACACTCACTGACCATTTTATCAGCTCCACTTACCATATAGAAGCATTGTAGTTCTACAATTACTGACTAGTCCATCTGTTTCTCTTCATGCTTTTTTAACCTTTCACCCTGTTCTTCAATGGTCAGGACCCCCACAGGGAGGAGTTTTTAAATACCGTGTCCACTCACTGTCCACTCTATTAGACACTCCTACCTAGTTGGTCCACCTTGTAGATGTAAAGTCAGAGACGATCGCTCATCTATTGCTGCTGTTTGAGTCGGTCATCTTCTAGACCTTCATCAGTGGTCACAGGATGCTGCCCACGGGGCGCTGTTGGCTGTATATTTTTGGTTGGTGGACTGTTCTCAGTCCAGCAGTAACAGTGAAGCGTTTAAAAACTCCATCAGTGCTGCTGTGCCGGATCCACTCATACCAGCACAACACACACTAACACACCACCACCAAAGCATGCAGAGAAACAGATGGACTACAGTCAGTAATTGTAGAACTACAAAGTGCTTCAATATGGTAAGTGGAGCTGATAAAATGGTGATCAGTGAGTGTAGAAACATGGAGGTGGTTTTAATGTTATGGCTGATCGGTGTAGATACACAATTCACAAAAACCTGTCTAATGTTTCTAAAATAGTGTGAATAAAAATAGAGGAAGATAAAAACTTAATACAAAAACTGAGCAAAAAATCCCCATAGAACGTAAAAAGATTGTAAGCGTGTAAATCTGTGTTATTTATCAAACAATTATTTGAAAGGAAATGCATATTGTACACTATTAGTATTACAGTCTTAAAATGTACATTTCATTGTGTAGTTATTAGAAATGTGTAGTATTATTTCACATTTATAAAATATTATTGGGACGGCACTGTTGATGAAGTGTTGGTCCTAAGTTTGTCCAAAGTTCTCTTCTACATTTATGCCATTTAGCAGATGGTTTTATCCATAATTTAGAATTGTGATTGAAGCGCCCTGGTGGCGCAGCGGGATATTCCGCTTGCACACCAAACCGAGGTTCGAAACTCTGCGTTGCCTCCGGTCGGCTGGGCGCCATCTAGCGGGCATAATTGGCAGTGCCTGCAGCAGATACTAATTGGCCACCGTATTTGCAGGGTGGGGGCGGGACTATGTGTGGCTGGGTGAGTGTTCATACGCTGTGTAAGGACCCTGATTGGCGGAAGAGACGCCTGTGCAGAATGCAGGGGCGAGAAGAGGAGGGCTGTACACGTGTTGGAAGAGGCGTACAGTGACGTGCTCTCCTCGGATGCAATCTGGTATCTCTCAGCAGCGGAAGACAAAACTGAGTGTGCTAAATCGGGAGGAAAATGGGGAGAAAATGCATTTAAAATGTAAGGCTTGAACCAGCAAACTTTTGATTACTAATCCTGTACCTTAACCACCGAACTACCACTGCCCTCTCTCTCACCTCTAAAAACGAAAGACTGCTTTGGCTGCTCTTAATTTCCCCCAGATACGAGTATATGGGTGTAAGTGTGACCCGTTGCACTTTTGACCAATATAATAAGGTTGATGAAAATAAATGAAACATTATTATTAATGAAATTCTATCTTATATTGTGTTTGTTTGTTTATTAGGATTTTAATGTTTTACACTTTGGTTACATTCATGACAGGAACAGTAGTTACTCATTACACAAGATTCATCAGTTCACAAGGTCATATCGAACACAGTCATGGACAATTCAGTGTCTCCAATTCACTTCACTTGTACGTCTTTGGACTGTGGGAGGAAACCGGAGCTCCCGGAGGAAACCCACGCGGACACGGGGAGAACATGCAAACTCAACACAGAAAGGACCCGGGCCGCCCCACCTGGGGATCGAACCCAGGACCTTCTTGCTTTGAGGTGACAGTGCTACCCACTTAGCCACCGTGCCACCCCTTATATTGTGTATATATAGCGATGTTGTGAGGAGGATTGCTTCTCATAAAAGCAAAGCAAGTCGAATACCTTTAAGGAGCTGCTTATGTTACACAGTTTTATTTATGTAGTAATTATAAAGCTTCCAGTCAATTCCAAAATATATTTAAAACAAAACCTTTATTCATAATGTATCACCTTATTCTAAAAGTAGCTCAATCATTTCACCTATTTTTCATTATTTAGCTTTTAACTTTTTTCAATATTTAGGAAAACGTTTAGGGGTCAAACGTATTCTCAGTTTGTATACAAAAGATTCAACGTCTTGTAGAATTGTGTATCAGCAAAAGTTTGTAGCTAACTAGGAATGTTGGCATCCAAAGAAAGTATTAAAAGCAAATGTGGAGCTTTGATGGATGACTTCCTTACTTGCTTGCTTGGTTGGGGTTTCACCACCATAGTAGAATGTAATTAATGGTTACCAGTATAGACATGCTTGTGCATTCCTAAATCTTAAGAGTTACCCTACTGATCATTGATTAGTTTTGTTCATTTAAAATGTTCTGCCGTTTGTTATTGAAATGCTGTCATGTACTGTATCTTATCATGAGAATGATTTCATTCCTTTTGAAATGAAAAAAACTATTTTGTTGTTCGTGTTTTTTCAAACGTCTCTCAGTGTTACTAAAGTCGTGCGTTTTCAGTGTCCGGGTTCAATATTTTTGTTAAAATACTGAATAAATACTTGACATGTACGACATGAGTCTCCAAATTTGTTATTCTGTATTTTTTTTTTTTTCAATTGAACACATTTTATTGCATTTAACATTCATGTTTTTGTAACCAGTTCATCCTAGTCAGGATCGTACTGGGTCCATTCTGCATTATGCATTTTCTCCCCATTTACCTCCCGATTTAGCACACTCAGTTTGGTCTTCCGCTGCTGAGGGATACCCGATTGCATCCGAGGAGAGCACGTCGCTCTTACGACACATGTACAGCCCTCCTCTTCTCGTCCTGCACTCTGCACAGACGTCTCTTCCGCCAATCAGGGTCCTTACACAGTGTATGAAGACCCACCCACCCACCCACCCATGTGGGTTTCCTCCGGGTGCTCTGGTTTTCTCCCACAGTCCAAAGACATGCAAGTGAGGTGAATTGGAGATAGAAAATTGTCCATGACTGTGTTTGCCAACTTAAAGCCTCCTTGTTTCTACACTCACTGTCCATTTTATCAGCTCCACTTACCATATAGAAGCACTTTGTAGTTCTACAATTACTGACTGTAATCATCCATCTGTTTCTCTTCATGCTTTGTTAGCCCCCTTTCATGCTGTTCTTCAATGGTCAGGACCCCCACAGGACCCCCACAGAGCAGGTATTATTTAGGTGGTGGATCATTCTCAGCACTGCAGTGACACTGACATGGTGGTGGTGTGTTAGTGTGTGTTGTGCTGGTGTGAGTGGATCAGACACAGCAGCGCTGCTGGAGTTTTTAAACACCTCACTGTCACTGCTGGACTGAGAATAGTCCACCAACCAAAAATATCCACCCAACAGCGCCCCGTGGGCAGCGTCCTGTGACCACTGATGAAGGTCTAGAAGATGACCGACTCAAACAGCAGCAGTAGATGAGTGATCGTCTCTGACTTTACATCTACAAGGTGGACCAACTAGGTAGGAGTGTCTAATAGAGTGGACAGTGAGTGGACACGGTATTTAAAAACTCCAGCAGCGCTGCTGTGTCTGATCCACTCATACCAGCACAACACACACTAACACACCACCACCATGTCAGTGTCACTGCAGTGCTGAGAATGATCCACCACCTAAATAATACCTGCTCTGTGGTGGTCCTGTGGGGGTCCTTTGAAGAACAGGGTGAAAGCAGGTTAAAAAAGCATGAAGAGAAACAGCTGGACTACAGTCAGTAATTGTAGAACTACAAAGTGCTTCTATATGGTAAGTGGAGCTGATAACATGGACAGTGAGCGTAGAAGTACAAGTACAAGGAGGTGGTTTTAACCCTTTGATGCACAAGCTAAGCAAACCCCTTCTAATGCACAACATGGGTGGAAAATGACCCATATTCATCCATTCAAGAATATTTTCATATGCACATTAGTCAGTTATTCATGTATTTACTGTCTTAGCTAATAAAAGCTATCTATACTAGAATATGTAAACAGCTAGCAAGCAAATGGTATTGAATATATTCAAGATTGAAGAGCCTAATCTTTGGTTGTCTTTCAAAAGATCAGTAAATATGTTTTTGACTACAAACACTTACAAATGTCAGTAGTTCCTGTCAAATTCCATAGTAAATACATAAGGGTCATTTTTGACCCATGTTGTGCATTAGAAGGGTAGTGATACAAAAAAATTTTTATTAAAAAAGTAAAAAATATAAAACTGAAATAAGGATTTGTGATGATCAAAAACAAGTTACTTGAGGAATTCATGGAAGCTTGAATGACAAAATTAATTTATTGCAAAGATATAGAAAATAAAAACAGTTGGGTCACTTTTGACCCAGGTTGTGCATCAAAGGGTTAATGTTATGGCTGATCGGTGTATATAAGCAAGCTTGTGTGATTTTTGCAATCCTGAGATCAGAGTTCCACCTGATAAGAATTTCACATTGTACAACACTGACACTAAACCCTCACTCCTTATTCAAACAGGCGTGTTTTTCAAGTTTGCTGATAAGCTGAGCCATCCTCTCCATGTGATGCGCCTTTTCCTCCAGTAGCTCGTAGCGCAAACTAGAAATGTCCTGCTTTATTTCCTTTAGTTCACCTGCAACAAGGAACAAGTGTGATCACTAATAATATTCACATCACCCAGTATATTATAGATTGTAAGAGAAAGAGCAAATAAAGAGGGGCGCTCAGGAGGCGCAGCGGTAAAACACTCTAGCACATCAGAGCTGACATTTCGAACTTGTCGGTTCAAAACTCAGCTCTGCCATGCGGCGGGCTGGGTGCCTACACAGGAGGATTGGCTGTTGTACTAGGAGGGTGCCTGACGGGACCTCATAACTGATGCAGTTATGACCTCTGCTGGATGATTGATGGTGCCTGCACAGAGTCGTGGAATAATGGATCAGGGTGTGGCTCTCCGTACACAAAGCTGATTCGCAAATGAACTCGCCTTGTGCAGGTGAAAAGATGCAGTCGGCTACTGCACACGTGTCGGAGGGGGCGTGTGTCAGTCTCAGCTCTCCTCAACCAGGGTGGAGATCAACATCAGTGGAGAGGAAGCGTAAAGCAATCGGGTAATTGGATACGACTAGACTGAAAGGAAAATTGGGAAAAATGCTGCAAAAAAAGAGCATATAAAGAACACAGAACCCACCCTCATTAACTTCATCAAACTCTTTGTCCACTTGAGCTTTGATGATGTAGCGCTTGATCAGACGTTTCATTATCTTCTGTAGAAATGAAATTTATTTTAAAACAGTGTGTGCAAATTTAAAGTCATGTGACCTTCAAAAACATTAAAACATTTTAAACATAAAACCGTATTATTAGTTATCCTTAGCCAAAACATGTAGTGTCCAAAGTTTTGCTCTGTTTTTCTACTAAAAATAAAATTTTAATGTTGCTTACACAGGAATTCTGCTAATGCTAATTTGTTTTAAAACTGTAAAGCACAATAATATTATTTGGAATTGAAATTAAAGTCTAATAACAACAACAGTATTTTTTTTAAATAGATTTTATGCATTTTTCTCCCATTTTATCCCAATTTAGTGTAGTGAATTTATCTTTCGCTGCTGGGGGATCCCCAATATTTTGCAGTTTAGGAGGGTATATTGCTGCTCACGCCTCCGACGACCCGCGCGCAGCCCTTAACGGAACCCTTTTCCATCCATGCACTCTGCACAGGCGTCTTTATCCGCCAATCAGGGTCCTTACACAGCGTTTGAAGACCCCGACCATATATTCCGGCCATGCCTCCCTGCATGCACCGCCAATTATGCCCGCTAGATGG